>NC_081552.1:216179095-216371595 GCF_963082655.1 Stomoxys calcitrans
AGGGCCTAACACAACTCACTGTCCCAAATTTCAACAAAATCGGATAATAAATGTGGCTTTTATGGGCCTAAGACCCTAAATCGGCGGATCGGTCTATATGGGGGCTATATCAAGATATAGTCCGATATAGCTCATCTTCGAACTTAACCTGCTTATGGACAAAAAAAGAATCTGTGCAAAATTTCAGCTCAATATCTCTATTTTTAAAGACTGTAGCGTGATTTCAACAGACAGGCGGACAGACGGACAGACGGACGGACATGGCTAGATCGTCTTAGATTTTTACGCTGATCAAGAATATATATACTTTATAGGGTCGGAAATGGATATTTCGATGTGTTGCAAACGGAATGACAAAAAGAATATACCCCCATCCTTCGGTGGTGGGTATAAAAAGGCATTATGTTCGGCCAGGTCGAACCTTGTACACCATGTACACTACCTCGAATATATATTAACGGGCATTCGTCATAACCCGGTAAAAAATGCATCATTTATGAAACCATAGCAGCTATGTGGAAAAATATTCATACTTTACATTCCTTTAATTGGCTATGACAGAACATTTGTTCCATTAGACGAACTTGGCGTTCCTAGCCCATCGATCTTCTGCGCTCATTCTAAAATATCAGACACCAAATTTCGAGATTGGTTTCACTACTTGATCTTTCCATTTGGATTTTGGTCGTTCTGGTTTGCGTGTACCATAGCTTCTTCGCCAGAGCTTCTTCATTCATTCCGACAACATGACCTGGCCAAAGCAACTGTTGTATTTTGATACGTTTAGCTATGTTAACGTCGTCATACAGCTCGTACAGTGGTTCATATGGAAAATGGTGGCTTTCTGGGGCTCAAGAAATCAAATCGGGTGATCGATTTATATGGGAGCTATATCGAAATCTGAATCGATATAGCCTATTTCCAAACCACAACGGCCTACATCAAAAGTTCATATCTGTGCAAGATTTCAAACGGCTAGGTTTACGCGATCGACCGCTTTAGTGATTTATATATACTTTATGGGGTCTAAGACGAATTTTTCGAGATGTTACAAAAGGAATGACTAAATTAATATACCCCCATCCTGTGGTGGTGGGTATAAAAACTTGACCCTCAGGATTTAACATTAATCCTGATGGAGGTATTTTGTGGTTCCCTAAAGTAAGAATACTTCAAGAATGGAAAATGCAATGAAAAGAAGCTTAAAGATGTCGTCCCAATGGGCAGCAGCGATGTGCCATCAGCTTCCTCTGAGGGCATTGAATTTGCAACTCTATGTCTGCCAGGAATACACGAGGCTATCTAAAAGAAAACTACTCGGGTGAATGATAACTTGGTAAGCACGGAAAAGTGGACCATGCACTTTGACGACAAACTTCTTAAAAGCAGAATCCCAGAAGGGCTCCAGAATGTGTCAGATGAGTTCAATCTATGAGCATCAACTATAAAGATTGTTGCCGATTCCACAAGCGTGAATACTGGCAAAGAGACAGTTCGACTGCATCATGTGCTAGGTCACGTTCATCATGTGCTAGGACACGTTCTTCGCTTTGTTCATGGGCGATGAGCTCAATGGGTCGACCACATCAATAAACATCGAGTTCTACTTTCGGCAGGATATGAAGAGAAATTATGACCAATTGAAAGCAGCCTTCAGCAATGGTAAAATTGAGATTAAGGAAGCAAAGGGCTGGAAAGATGACACAAAGTTTATTTTCCATCTCACTCGCGTCTTCTGTCACTTCACGGAGAGGAGTAAGATACCTTTTGTAAAGTTGGAACTTTCAAGCTATTCCAAGTCTTCCATCGTTTATTTTGATGCCAGCGTTTATTTTGATGCCGGAACAGGTTGCGTAAAATCTGTTCATTAATTTCTCACTCATGGGCTGATCATTGGTTACGTAGGCAATTGTTCCGCACTAAGGATTTTGAAGAACTATCTGAAACTCTGAATGACTACCCAAAAAGCTCTCAAACGCTTGAAGACCCACCGGAAAAACGATGAATCTGCAATCAACATTTCCTGAAACAACCAGTGCTGTGAGCGTGCTATCGAAGTTATGCAAGACTTATACATCTTCCGCCGTAACAGGGACAACCACCCACTAAGATTCATCCTCTCCATTGACAACGTAAATATTTAACTTCTTTGTGTGTTTGATGATACTAGTAATTGTTCTGATCAATTATATATATATATATATATATATATATACATATATATATATATATATATATATATATATAACTGCTTAGTGATTTTTTCAAAAAAATGCTGAAATAAAAACTTTAAAACCATTTTGTGCTTGAGGTTTTTTATTGAATAACCTTATATGTAAGATTTGATCTAATCTTAAACAAAAACCCATCCAAATATAATACAGGGATATGAGGTCCTACAAAGTCATCACTCTAATATCCATATATGAAACGATCTGAACCACTGAAGGGCACTGAAGATATAAGTGGAAGAATATGCTACTGGGATGTATTGGATGACCACAGCTTCCCTGATCATCGTTATATTAGTTTCAACCTTGGACAAAATACTGGAGAAGTGGTCCTTCGGCTAAACAGAAGAAAGGCCGATTGGGATAAATTTCGGCATAAATTCTGCACGTCTATCTCTTCTAGACCAGAAAAGGAAGTGGAAACTACGGAAGACATAGACGTAGTGGTCAAGCGGATCACGAAGGCTCGAATGACTCGCTTGTGTCAGCATATCCTAGTGCCAAGCCAAGAGGCAAACAGCGACCGCCATGGTGGACCCCAGAGCTGGTTGGTCTAAGGAAGGACTGCAGAAAACTCTTCAACAGAGCAAAAGCCACAACAGCAACACACGACTGGGACATCATAAGGCTGAGCTAAGAAAATATTAGGGCGAGCTTAGAAAGGCTTAGAACAAACCTTGGGTAGAATTCTGTAGCTCCGTGGAGGATACATCTCAGGTCTCTAGGCTAAGGAAGATTCTGACCTCGAAACCTATTACGGTGGGGTATATTCAGAAGTTAGAAAATGTATGGACAATGTCTTGTTAGGAAACACTAGAACTACTCGGTGATACACATTTCCCGGGAAATTCTCGAACGGACAACGTGGCGCCAGAAGTGGTTGTCGCTGGTATGAATTCGTAGGAGGCTATAAATAAAATTGTGTCTGAGCCGAAAATCCTTTGGGCGATAAGAAGTTTCGACTTCTTTAAGTCGCCGGTCCCTGATGAGTATCACCAGTTGGATTACAAGCTGTGTCTGATAGACTGGTTCCCTGGCTTAGGGAGATATACTCTGCTTGTATCAGAATGTCATTTATGCCTGTGGGATGGAGGGACACGAAGGTAAGGTAGCAGCATGCATATAGTAAAGGCAAATCCACTGAAACAGCCTTTCACGACCTAGTCGGCTGTATAGAGGGTTCTCTCGCTGTCAAGGAATATACAATGGTAGCATTACTTGACACTGAAGGTGCTTCTAATAATGTAAAGCCGATGTCAATCATCAAGGAGTTGAAGTTTCTAGGCATCAACTCTACCGTAAGAAAGTTTATTAATTACTTCCTTACTAAAAGATGCATTACGGCAGGTTTGGGAATTGTGGATCTAAAAATATGAGTCAGCAAAGGAACACCTCAAGGAGGTGTACTGTCTCGTCTACTTTGGAATATAGCCATTAACAATATATTATTGTCTCTGGAAGAAAAAAACGTAAAAGTGGTCGCGTATGCTGTTAGGGGAAAGTTTCTCAGCACTCTAAGAGATATACTTCAGGAAGCTCTACGAGCAACGGCAAAGTGGGCTGCCGAAAGTGGTCTTGGTATAAATCCGTGCAAGACAGAAGTAGTTCTTTTCAGCAGGAGATACAAGTTGCGTATAGTGGAACCTGTCTCCTTGGGTGGAGAGAATTTTCCATTTACAGGAAGCGCAAAATACCTGGGTGGTTGGCTGAACAAGAAATTGAATTTCAAATCCAACATTTTGAAAAGGGCAAGAAAGGCCACACTTGCCCAATACACCTGCAAGAGAGCCATTGGCAAAAGATGGGGATTTAGACCGCGTATCATGCATTGGGTATATACTGCAGTTGTCAGACCTATATGCTATATGGTGTTGTGGTCTGGTGTACGTCGCTTCAAAAGTCACCCTACTGATCAATACTTAACCGGATCCAAAGGATGGCTTGTTTGTGCACTACAGCCGCACTGAGGACGACACCATCTGATGCTCTGCATTTAATGCTTCATCTTATGCCTCTGGACATTGTGGCTACCCAAATTGCAACGACCTCTGCCGTGAGGTTAAGAGAGCTTTCTCATTGGCCATGTGGCAGCTACGGATACTGTTATCTTGTTATCCTTGATACAATATCCGACGTTCCAGGCAGTGTGGGTTTCACCCTAAATGAGCCGCTTTTTGATAAAAAGTACTGCACCACTATTCCTGATAGAATCGATTTTAACTACGATATCCTTGGTAACCGAAGTTTCATAGACTTCTATACGAATGGTTCCAAACTAAACTACCAGGTGGGCTTTGGGGTGTACTCTAAAGATCTAGAACTGGTCATATCGAAAAGCTTACCCGACCACTACAGTGTGTATCAAGCGGAGATCCTTGCAATTAAGGAAGTGGTGCAATGGCTAAAATATAATGCCATTACGACGATTGGAATAATTTATCTCCTCAGACAGCCAGGCAGCCATTTAATCCCTGGAGAACGTATTCTGAACATACAAAAACCGCCCCCGACTGTCGCAGATCTCCCAACGAGATGGCTGAACAGTTCAAAATTCACCTGTTCTGGATGCCGGGCAACAGATATATCAGAGGGAATTGTAAAGCGGACGAGCTTGCATATTCCAGGGTTACTGGAATCTGTGAGTATGCCTCCAGCAACTTGTGGGCAAATTTTTAAGGCCAGGCCCGAAGGACAACCAATGATAGATGGCCACAAAGAGGGGACTGTGAGCATTCTAAAACTATGTAGCCGAATTTAGACTTGAAGAGGTCTACTGCTTTGCTGTCATTGGCTAGAATAAACAGATATAGCTAGATCGTCTTAGATTTTAACGACTATCAAAAATATATAATCTTTATAGGGTCGGAAATGAATATTTCGATATGTTGCAAACGGAATGACAAAATTAATATACCACCAACCTTCGGTGGTGGGTATAAAAAGCACTTTGATTGAAGCCTTTTGGCAGCATGCAAAAAGTAAACGGAAACCAGTTATGCACAATATAAAACAACTGAATTAGGGTCATACAGAAAGCAAAATACATTGCCGTTTGAACATTTGGGAAAAGTGTTGTGTATTTGGGAAAATTGTTCTGCATTTAGCAAAAGTGAAATCAAAAATCTGATGTTTGCTTGATATGTAATACTTTCAGGTTTATTTTACGACAATCCTAGCAGCAGGTCGATTAATTTGAATTTCAATATCCCACTATAAGTGAAGGTTGGTCACATCTGCAATTAAGTCATGCAACAACTTTATTTTCCTATGTTTACAAAAAAAAAAAAACAAGAAATATCTACGTCCGTTGTTGTGTAAAGTTTTTTCCTTCATTTATTTTATAAATTTATAAACGTCGACTATAAATTATGGCTTTGGCTATCAAAATGACAATTTAGTTACCGGTGGGGCTTTTGGCCATTAAGCCAACGTTCACAACGAATTTGAAAGTGCCACTTGAATAGGATGAAACATAAGCGATATGGAAAAAAAAGACACACACACACACCCACACAAAAACTATGCTTCAGATAGTTACGAAATGCCACAAAAGCGACATTGTTATTAATGGTTTAAAAGGCTTTTAAAAAAGATAGCAAACATGCGTTTTTTGTTCCTCTAACTCATGACATAAGCCAGTGAAATCCATTTTTGTACCCTCCACCGTGGGATGGGGGTATACTAATTTCGTCATTCTGTTTGTAACTCCTCGAAATATTCGTCGAAGACATAAAGTATATATATTCTTGATCGTCATGACACTTTAAGTCGGTCCGTCCGTCCATCAGTCCGTCTGTCTATCGAAAGCACGCTAACTTTCGAAGGAGTAAAGCTATCCGTTTGAAATTTCGCACAAATACTTCTTATAAGTGTAGGTCAGTTGGGATTGTAAATGGGCCATATTGGTAAAAGTTTTGATGTAGCTGCCGGGATCTTGACTTCTTGAGTCACTAGAGGCCGCAATTCTTATCCGATTTGGCTGAAATTTTGCGTAAGGTGTTTGGTTATGACTTCCAACAACTGTGCCAATTGTGGTTCAAATCGGTCCATAATCTGACATAGCTATCATATACACCGATAAGAAGATTTGGCTGAAATTTTGCGTAAGGTGTTTGGTTATGACTTCCAACAACTGTGCCAATTGTGGTTCAAATCGGTCCATAACCTGACATAGCTATCATATAAACCGATCCGGGATCGTGACTTCTTGAGCCACTGGAGGACGCAATTCTTATCCGATTTGGCTGAAATTTTGCATGAGGTGTTTGGTTATGACTTCCAATAACTGTGCCAAATATGTTTCAAATCGGTCCATAACCTGACATAGCTGTCATATAAACCAATCTGGGATCTTGACTTCTTGAGCCTCTGATTATTATCCGATTTGGCTAAATTTTGTACAACGGCTTCTCCCATGACTTTCATGTACGTGTCAAATATGGTCTGAATCGGTCTTCAGCCTGATACAGTTCCCCTATAAACCGATCTCTCTATTTTAGTTTTTGAGCCCCCAAAACGCCCAATTCTTATTCGATTTCACTGAAATTTTACTCATAGACTTCCACTGTGGTCTCCAACACTCAATTCAGTTAGCATAGCAATTATTTTCTTTTATTCTTTGTTTGTCTAAAAAGAGATAACGGGAAAGAACTCGACAAATGCGATCAATGGTGGAGGGTACATAAGATTCGGACCGGCCGAACTTAGCACGCTTTTACTTGTTTTAAATAACGAGGGCTGTTATAGAATTGTCTGGCCTAGGCAACACCAAGTGTTGCTAGGTGCAATTTGTATTGGAAAGTTTGACATTTTCTACCATCATCGTACTCAGAACGTTTTGACGTTTTGAAAAGTGAATTGAAACAAGTAAAAAGGTGTTAAGTTCGGCCGGGCCGAACTTTGGATACCCACCACCTCGGGTATATATGTAAACCACCTTTCATCAAAATTCGGTGAAAATTTCATACCTTATACTCATATACCTCATACCGATCTGAACTATATACGACACGGATGTCGAAAAGCCGAACATAAGTCACTGTGTCAAATTTCAGTGAAATCGGATTATAAATGCGCCTTTTATGGGGCCAAGACTTTAAATCGAGATATCGGTCTACATGGCAGCTATATCCAAATCTGGACCGATTTGGGCCAAGTTGCATAACACAAAGCACTGTCCCAAATTTCGGCGAAATCGGACAATAAATGCCTCTTTTATGGCCCTAAACTTTAAATCGAGAGATCGGTCTATATGGCAGCTATATGCAAATCTGGACCGATCTGGGCAAAATTGAAGAAGGACGTCGAAGAGCCTAACCAAACTCACTGTGTCAAATTTCAGCGACATCGGACAATAAATACGTCTTTTATCGCCCCAAAACCTAAAACCTAGATATCGGTCTTTATGGCAGCTATATCCAAATCTGAACTCATCTGTGCGATATTGCAGAAGTATGTCAAGGGGCTTAACTCAACTCACTGTTCCAAATTTCGGCGACATCAGACAATAATCTGGACCAAATTGAAGAAATATGTCAAAGGGCCTAACACAACTCACTGTCCCAAATTTCAGCAAAATCGGATAATGAATGTGGCTTTTATGGGCCTTACACCATAAATCGGAGGATCGATCTATATGGCAGCTATATCCAAATCTGGACCGATCTGAGCCAAATTAACGAAGGATGTCGATGGGCCTTACATAATTCACTGTCCCGAATTTCATCAAAATCGGATAATAAATGTGGCTTTTGTGGGCCTAAGACCCTTAACCGGAGGATCGGTCTATATGGCAGCTATATCCAAATCTGGACCGATCTGGGCCAAATTGACAAAGGATGTCGAAGGGCCTAACACAACTCACTGTCCTAAATTTCAACAAACTTAACCTGCTTATGGACAAAAAAAGAATCTTTGCAAAATTTCAGCTCAATATATCTATTTTTAAAGAAAATCTAGATCGTCTTAGATTTTTACGCTGATCAAGAATATATATACTTTATAGGGTCGGAAATGGATATTTCGATGTGTTGCAAACAGAATGACAAAATGAATATACCCCCATCCTTCGGTGGTGGGTATAAAAATTAATTTTATAAAACAATAAAATTATCTCGTCAACATTTTTGTGCGAACATTATTCACAACTTTCGAAGTGGAGTATCACGACAAGATTCCACTGATGAACTTTGACCTTCGTGTGGCGACTTAGGGGTTGTTAGAAACCAAGCAATGTTTCTGATTGCCTTTATATTGGCAAAATTCAGGCTTATCTTGGTCTTCCCTCATCTCAAATGTGGACACAAACCTCCTCGCTGTGTTATATCGGTAGCTACCTTTAAAGCTCAAATGGGTCACGAGCTCTCTTGTAGAACGATAAAAATATGGGTTGGGGCGTCGATTTAGCAGCCCATCACCCGGAAAACTTGAAGAGTTTACTTTAAACAATTAAAAGCGTGCTAAGTTCGGCGGGGCGAATCTTGGGAACCCACCACCATGGATTCTGTTAAAAATGTATACAAAATAAATGTAGTTGAAGGGCATAACTTTATTCTTCTTCTGTCAAACCAGCAAAAATTAAAGCTTCTAGAAACAGAACAAGGATAATCGACCGGTTTATCTGGGAGCTATATCAGATTATAGACTGATTTGGACCGTACTTGGCACAGTTGTTAGAAGTCGTAGTAGAACACCGCTGGCAAAATTTCAGCCAAAAAATTGCGGCTTGTAAGGACTCAAGGAGTCAAATCGGGAGATGCGTTTATATGGGAGCTATATCAGGTTATGGACTGATTTGGACCTTGTTCAACACAGTTGTTGGAAGTCGTTATAGAACACCGCATGCAAACTTTCAGCCAAATCGGACAAATATTGCGGCTTGTAAGGGCTCACGAAGTAAAATCAAGAGACCGGTTTATATGTTAGTTATATTAGACTCATTTAGACCGTCTAGTAATCAGCGTCTGTTGCCAGGTTAGTGTGGCTGGAGGTGAGCGTCGGATCTTGGAGCAAGCGGCTCGTCACAACGAGGGATACATGTGCAATCTCACAAAAACCCATGCGTTTGGGGCGCGGGGCCAGTAACGCGCCCCCGGAAAACTATGAGAACTACTACGAGAAACAAAGGAATAGTAAAAACGCACACCCCCCAAAGTAGACGACCCACGCAAACGAAAAAAGTATCATGATTTGCGGATCTGTACCTGGAATGTCCGCACTCTTTATAGATAAGGTGCAGTATACGCGCTGGCGGATGTATTAGAAAACTACAAGGCAGATATAACCACCTTACAGGAAGTGCGATGGACTGGGAACTAAACATCAAACCGATGGCTATGGTGCAGGCACATTCTCATGTAGAGACAAAGAAGGAAAGTTAGTAACTGACACAGATAGCATGCTGAGGATATGGAAAGAACATTTTACCCAACTGCTAGCGTCCGACGTTGGCGCCGAAGAGGATACCGCAGAACCAATCAATGATGATGGTATAGAATGTTTACCTCCTAGACAGATGAGGTCCAAGTAGCAGTAACCCGACTAAAGAACAACAATGCAGCTGAACTATTTAAGACTGGAGGCGACAAGCTGATAAGGCGTTATGCATCAGCTTATCTGCTCAATCTGGCTAGAAGAACGTATACCTGATGATTGGAACCTCAGCATAATATATCCCGTACACAAGAAAGGAGACAAGACGGAATGTGCCAACTACAGAGGAATAAGTCTCCTCCCCATCGCATACAAGATACTCTCGAGCGTACTGTGTGAAAGATTAAAACCTAAAGTCATTGAGATAATTGGGCCCATCAAAGCGGCTTAAGACCTGGGAAATCCACCTTGGACCAGATATTCACACTGCGCCAAATCCTAGAAAAGACCCGACAAGGACAAATCAACACCTACCATCTCTTTGTTGGCTACAAAGCCGCCTTCGATACTCCTTTATGTTCAAAGGTATTTCAAGCCATGTCGGAGTTTGGTATCGCTGAAAAATTAATAAGACTCTGTAGGAAGGCACTGATTCGCGTTCCTTAGTAAGAATAGGAAAGAATCTCTCCGAACCATTTAATACCAAACGAGGTTTCAGACAAGGAGACAGCCTATAGTGTGATTTCTTTAATATCCTGCTGGAGAAGATTATAAGAGATGCAGATGTGAATAGATATGACACACTAATCACAAGAGAACACATGATACTCGCCTATGCCGACGACATTGACATCATAGGTCGGTCGAAGCACGGATTCTTGTGAAAGCAGATGAGGCAGTACTTGGAGTATTTGAAAGAAAGATTATTCGTAATATATATGGACCAGCTGGCGTTAATGGAGAATATAGGCGACGTATGAATCACGAGATGTATGACGACGATAGCATAGTTACACGCATCAAAATACAACGGGTGCGTTGGCTAGGCCATGTTGTCAGAATGGACGAAGAAGCTCCAGCAAAGAAGTCTTTTGAAGGCAAACACGGTGGTACACGCAAACCGGGAAGACCAAAAGCCCGATGGAAAGATCAAGTGGTGGGAGACACCATGAAACATGGTATCAGAGATTTTAGAATGAGCGCAGAAGATCGAGGCGCTTGAAACGCTATTCTACGTTCGGCTAGTGGAACAAGTTTTTTTTAGCCGAATTGGATAAATATTGCGGCTTGTAAGGGCTAAAGAAGTCAAATCGGGAAATCGGTTTATATGGGAGCTATATCAGTTTATAGACCGATTCGGACCGTACATGGCACAGTTCTTGGAAGTCTTAACAGAACACTATTGTACATGCAATATTTCAGCCAAATGGGACAAAAATTGCGGCTTGTTAGGTCTCAAGAATTCAAATCGGGAGATCGGTTTATATGTGAGCTTTAGCAGGTTATAGACCTATTCGGACCGTACTTGGCACAGTTGTTGAACGTCTTAACAGAACACTGCGTGCAAACGGAATACAGCCAAATCGGAAAAAAGTTGCGGCTTCCAAGTGCTCATTAAGTCAAATTGGGAGATCGGTTTATATGGGAGCTATATTGAAATCTGAACCGATATGGTCCATTTGCAATCCCCAATAACCGTTATCATTATTAAGAATCTGTGCAAATTTTCAAGCGGCTAGCTTTATGCGTTCAACTCCTATCGTGATTCAGACGGATGGACGGACGTTTACAGCTAGATCGACTCAGGTTTGGGGTCTTAGGTTAATATTTCTATGTATTACAAACCAAATGACTAGATTAGTGTACCTCCATCCTCTGGTGGAGTGTATAAAAAGGGAAAAATATTAAAAACGGATCCCCCTTTATGTTGACAACCCCCGCAAACGTTTGAAGTACCAAGATTTCCTTATCTGCACCCGGGTCACCTCTTTAAAGAGATTGCGCAGTATACACACTGGCGGATGTTTTGGAGAAATACAGGGCAGATATTACCACCATACAGGAAGTGCTATAACTTGGGAAGGTCGCCGCAATAACACCGAGAGGTGACTATGAAACGAGACATGAATTTGACTATGGATTTGTGGTAAGTTGTAGACTAAAACACCTTGTCTCCAGGTTTACTACTGTAAATGGCAGGCTAGCCACAATCCTAGGGTGATCAGTTCGGATTTTGAAACCCGGTTTTTCGGTTCTTTGAGCTTAATATACGGTTTCTTGAAATTTGTCATTTTGCGGTTGTTTGATGAATCGGGTTCGTGCCAAAATTAGCCGGTTTCTTATTAATGGCTCATTTCTAACCATATTATGTGAAAATTATCATTTTTATATAATTGAAATGTTGACTTTTAAATTTTTTTTTTTTTTTTTTTTTGGGGTTTTACCTTAAGATGAGAAGTCTTAAAAAAATGCATCGAAATTCCGTGTTAAGGAAAAATTCCATTAACATTTTGTCTATAAAAAATGTTTACCGAATTTTTGTCTTTATAGAAAATTTCACGATCCGCATTGTTTGGGTGCCGGGCCATAGCGGGGTAACTGGGAATGAGAATGCAGATGATTTGCCAGTGAAGCCCAGAGAACTGATTGACGAAGTTCGAGATAAGGGCGTGGGCGACGAATGTGCTTGCAACCCTGTGGAACAGCAAAACGGTCGGTAGGAGGGCGACCATATCGTGAGAAGACGAGGCTATTACTGAAAGGAAGTAAGAAGGAGGTCAGTATAGCTCTCGGTAACATTACGGGACACATAGGAATACGGACTCACTTATGTTAAATCGGTGCGGCAAGTTATAGCGTGTGCAGGGTATCCATGGTGGTGGGTTCTCAAGATTCGGCCCGTTTTCAAATTAAACATTTTGTCAATAGAGTAGAAAACTTACCGAACAATATACCGCAAGCATTATCTGTAAATAAAAAATAAAATAAACAATAGTAAGAATAGAAAACAAGCTAGATAATCGATTATAAATTAAGTTAACAATAAACTAAAGGCGTTATAAGTTGGGAGGTTTTGGATTTCCACAGCTGCTCTGATCAGCGTTATATAAGTTTCAGCCTTGGAGGAAATGCTATAGTAACCGGACCATAGTCAGGATTCACAATTTCCAATACTGTTTCTTTAGCCTGGTCTTCTGTGTCCACGAGGAGTTCATCCCCACAATATTCGTACGATTTTCCGATGATAAGTTTCCTTGAGGGAGTTGAGAATGCATTGCCACCACTCTTCCTCAGGACACTGTGATGTGGACGATTTCTCCTTAGATGACTCATTAAGTCCTGCTGTCGAACAGGACGGGATAGCTGTTAGCACCAAACAGCCTGGAACATTGAGCTTCAATTTGTGTCACGAGAAGCTTACGGTTAGTGTAATGCTTCATACAGAGTAGCTGCAAAGGCAGTCGCGGACAATCTGCGGTATCGAGCGGAGAGTCTCAGTGAGCACGAGCGGCACCGGCTCTTGCACAAATACTGAGTGCCTATGATGCTCGATATGACAAGGCGAGTTATTGGCGCCTTCACATAGCCAATGGCCACCCTGTTCCAGCGGCGATCGGGCCATTGGACGGGAACGAGCTTGCTCCCCTATAGGAGATTAACGAGGATCGCCAACAACAACCATCTAACAGGATGACACACCCACACAGGGCTTGTCGGGTCCAGTTTCGGCGCCTTACCCATCTGATTTGAACGTGGCAAGACGATTTTCAATCCGCCAGCCTTTAGAGATGTGGTCGATAGTTCCTCAGACAAGTGTTCCGCAACAACTGCTAAGCCGTCTCATGATTCTCAAACTTCATCGCTTCCATACACCATCAGGCTTGTTGAGGTCTGCCAGACATAAATATCTTTCACTCAATATGTATTTTATTGCGTTGCCATCTTTACAAAACTTAGCATGTTCTTACATTTGTTTACTGGTAGCAAGCAGACCTGGTAGTGAAGGACATTACAAAGTCGATACTGCCCGACTTTGCCTTTCCTTACTTATTTCATTTAATATTTAAGCAAATTTTAATTTCGACGGCTTAGCCTGCATACGTAAGGTGGTGTAGGGTGTCAAAAAGTCGGTTTTCCAACTTATGCCAATTCATTGATTTTTTGCTTTTTGTTGCAATTGATTAATCCCAACAAAATTAAAGGTATTGTGTGACTCTATTATCGCAACTATAGTTGTAGCATATTTTCAAACCATACTTCTCTATTACTTTAACTGTAAGTATTTTCAATCACGACATTTTAAATTACCATAGTTGAAGTTTTTTTTGCGATTTAAAAGCCAATTTTGCGTATAATAAAACCGAACCAGGTTAACGAAAGCTTATAGAAAATGTTTTTATGTAACAACGTACATCTGTAGACCTGTAATCTCTCCTTGGATTCCTAAGACAACAGCTTAAATTTCACACCTCACTTGGTATAATAATATCATCATCTATTTAGGATTATAGTGCGATCCTTTAACATGTGAAAGTTTAATGCAAACAACAACATAGGAACCAGGCGGTAGTTTCATTTTAGATTCAAACAAAGCTATAATCGTTTTTTAGAGCACACTGGAAAATTGGAAAGTAGAAAATTGATTAAAATGAAAACAAGAGAGTTTGAAACTAAACAAAAAACCGGTAAGAAGAGGCAAAACTCTGAAAAGCGACTGTATAATACCCCACACCTACACTTTAAGTACAAAGTGGAAGCTATATCTAATTCTGAACCAATTTTGAAGGGCCTCGGCGGATGTTTCCAGATGGATTATTAAACAATCCGTCACATTTCGGGCAAATATGTTCAAACTGTGATAGCTACGATTGACAAATGACAACCAAAACTTCTTAGATATTGGGGTAGTCGTCGAGGAAAGCGTGGTGTAAAATTTAACAAGGTTGGTCAATAAATGCGCTTGCAGTGGCTCTAGAATTGAAAATTGGGAGATATATATATATATGACAGCTATATCTAAATCTTGACCGATTTCTATGAAAGTCATCAGTAATGTCGAGAGTCAAGAGAAAATCTTAAGAGAATCGGTTCACAAATGACCATTTTATAGCGTTATTACCGCAAATCGGACGAATATGTATATGGTTGCTATATCTGAACAGATTTCTATGAAATTCATCATTAATCTCGAGAGTCAAAAGAACCACAGTGGTGTTACAGAGTATAAAAAATGAATTAAGGTTTTTATTCCCACCACCATAGTATATGGGGTATATTCATTTAGTCATTCCGTTTGCAACACATTGAAATATACATTTCCGACCCTAAAAAGAATATATATATCGGATCATCGTAAAATTCTAGAATGATTTTACGACGTCTATGTGTCTCTACATAGACGTCTATGTCACTCTACAGACCTTAAATATTGACATGTTGAGCTAACATTTTGCACAGACTCGTATTTCTTCAATACGCAGGTTAAGTTCTTGAATGGGCCAAACTGGACTATATTTGGATATAGCTGCCATATAGACCGATTTCGGGTTAACCTCTAAAAGCCGCATTTTCTGTCCGATTTCGAAATTTAAGACGGGAAGTTGTACCAGGGGTCACGATGTTCAAACCGAATATGGCCTATATCAGACCATATTTACATAGAGCTGCCATATAAATATTAGATCGATATACCGGTTTAAGGTCTTAGACCCATAACAAGCGCATTTATTATCCGATTTCCATGAAACTGTTTGTTGTTTTAATCCTTCCGACATCCGACTCAAATATAGTTTCAATCGGAGCATATTAAGATATAGCTGTCATATGGACCGATCTGTTGATTTAGGGTCATAAGCCCATAAAAGCCGCTATAATTATCTGGTTTCGCTGAAATTTGAAATAGTGAGTTGATAGAAGATTCCCGATATTCAACTCAAATATGGTTCAGCTTGGTCTATATTCAGATATAGCTGCCATATAAAGTGATCTGCGGTTTAAGGGTCTTGATCCTATAAAAGTTGCGTTACTGGCCAGATTTCTGGCTACTAAGATGTTTTAAGCCTTCCGTCATCACACCTATATATGATTCAAATCTGACTTTATTTAGATATAGCTGCTATATAGACCGAACTGCCGATTGAAGGTCTTAGGCGCATAAAAGCCGCAATTATTATCCGATTTCGCTGAAATTTGAAACAGTTGTTGATTAAAGTCTTCCGATATCCCACCCAAATATGTTTCAGAACTTTTAATTTTCAAATATAGCAGCCATATACAGTGATGTACCGAATTGAAATTTGTGCAAAGATGCTTAATATCGATGTTGGTCGTTGGGGATTGGAAATGGGCCATATCGGTTCAAATTTAAATATAGCTTCCATATAAACCGATCGCCCGATTTGACTTCTTGAGATTCTGGAAGCCGCAATTTTTGTCCGATTAGGCTGAAAGTTTGCGTGAGGTGTTCTATTACGACTTCCATCAACTGTGCCAAATAAGGCTTAAATCAGTCTATAACCTGATATAGCCCTATGTAAACCATTCTCTCGATCATACTTGTTCGGTTCCAAGAAGCTTTAATTTTTGCTTGACAGAAGTTAAGTATCTTATATATAAAATTCAATTTGTGTTTGTTTGTTTGTTCCGTATAGACTCAAAAATGACTGAACCGATTACCTTGAAATTTTCACAGATTTCACAGGTTGGTCTGGAAGGAAACATAGCCTATATAATTTTTTGATATCGGGAGGGGGCCGGACCCTACCCCTTACTCCTAAAGTACTACCCAAAAATAAAAGTGGACCGATCGGGACAACATGGGATTCAAATGAAAGGTATTCAAGAGTAAAGTACGAATTTTATAACAAAAGTTGGTCCAGGTAGCTGGGGGCCGCCCTAGCCCCATAACCCCTTAAAATATGTTTATTTGACGACCATGACAATATGGGACTCAAATGAAAGGTATACGGAAGTCGATTACGAATATGGTGACGATGTAGGAATAGGCTTTATAATTTATTGATAACGGAATCAAAAGTGAACCAATAAGGACAATATGCGTATCAAATGAAAAGTATACGGGAGTAGATATCGAATCTGGCATACGAATTCATGTCGAAGAATAGGCGGTCACTCCGCCCCCACACAAACGCCCAAAATGGGCACATTAGCCAATCCCGGATATATGGGACTCGGTTTGTTTGTTCCGTATAGACTGAAAAACGGCAGAACCGATTTTCATGAAATTTTCACATATTGGGAAGGGTGGTCTGGAAGGAACCATAGCTTTTATAATTTTTCGATATCTGAAGGGGGACTGACCCACCCCCTTATGCGAACATCCAAAAGTGGACCGATCGTGACAATACAGGTATCAAATGAAAGGTATTGGAGAGATAGTCTAAGTACCCATCGGGCCACCCCAATCCCAAAACTCCCCCAAAACAGACATGTTGGACGTTCGTTTCAATATGGGACTCAAATGAAAGGTATTTAGGAGTAGATTTCGAATCGGGCATACAAAATCAGATCGCAGTGTAGGGGGTCACACCACCCCTCATAAACTCCATTAGACCCATTATGACTACATGAAACTTAACTGAACTTAGTTTCTTAAAATTTTCATAGATTGTGTATGTTTGTCTGGAAGAAAACATAGGCTATATAATTTTTGGATATCGAATGGTGGCGGACCCTCCCCCTTACCCCAAAAAACGCCACCCATATCCGATAGTGGTCCGATAGTTGTCCGATGGGCAAAATAAGGGTATCAAATGAAAGGTATTGGAGAGCAGAAAACGAATATGGCATTAAAATTTGGGTCCAAGTACCCAGCGGGCCTCCCAACCCCAAAACTCCTCTAAACAAATATATTCGAAATTCATGTCAATATGGGTTTCAAATGAAAAGTATTAGGCAGTAGATTACATATATGGCATAAAACATTAGGTCCAAGTAATGGGAGGTTACCCACCCCCAAATACCCCCAAATGGGCATATTAGCCGATCATGGCTATATGAGAATCAAATGAAAGGTATTTGGGAGTAGATTACGAATATGGCATTAAAATTTGTGTTTAAGTCAAGGTGGCGCTTTTCCTCCTAAAGATACGTGAAATGGGTTATTTGACCCATTATGACAATATGGGACTCAAATCAAAGGTATTTGAGAGTAGAAAACTTATTTGATATCCAATTTTGGAGCCAACTATTTTGGGGTACGCCCTAAACTAAACTTAATTTCCGTTGGGAATAAAAAAAGAATTTGATATCTATTTTCAGTGCAAAGTGCCGGTGGCCGCCACAGCACCAAAACACCCTTCAAACGGTCCATATTTAACGGCCATGGCAATATGGGGCTCAAAATTAAGGCAATTGGAATTGCTGCACGAATTTGATATATATTTTTGAGTGAAGATATCTGAGGTGCCATCCCTCCCGTAAAAAGCTCTTCTCATTACCCTAATTTTTGAAAACACTTGGAACCGAGCAGGGGCAAACTTCTCACACATCAATGAGTGCATTCCGATTCAAGTTTAAATTCAATGATAAGGGATCTTTTTTATAGCCGAGTCCGAACGGCGTCCCGCAGTGCGACACCTCTTTGGGAAAAATGTTTTAAATGACCATGCATGACATTGTGCCTCGATATCCGCATTCAGGGCGAAGTGTCCCTACCCTAAAAGGATAATAGAGAGTTAAAGAAGGCGCAGCGGAGCGGGCCCGGTTCGGCTAGTATGGAATAAAATTATGCCCTACAACTAAATTTATTTTGTATAAATTTTTAGCAGAATCCATGGTGGTGGATTCCTTAGATTTGGCCCGTCCAACTTAGCAGGCTCTCACTTGTTTTTTTTTTTTTTTAATTTCGTCTTTAGGAATCTTTTTCTTTGTAATTTTGTCTTTAGAATTTTTTTTTGAAATTGCCACTGAAATTTCGTCTTAGACAAGTACTATGTTTGCTTTTCGCGATATTTTTCCCCGATTACTTTTTTATATACACAAAAAAAAAACGAACTAGTAGCAGTAATTTAAAAAAATTCCTTTGGTAATAGATTTCTTACCAAAATATTGTCAAAATTTTGTCTTTAGAAATAATTTCTTTGAAATTTGAGATAAAATTTGATATCATTCTGTGTTCAGAAAAAAATTTACTAAAATTTTTTATGAAAAAAATTTCATTATTACGTTATTTAAAAACAAAAATCATTTGTAGTTAGAAAAAAAATTTAGTGGATCCCGGGCATGAGCAAAACATTTAATTTTCTTTTAAAAAAAAATAGTGAAGTTTTGTATCCATACAAAAAAACGGTAGGATTAAGCACGGTTGTAGAAAGTCGTAGCAGAACACCTCAAAATTTCAGCCCAATCGGTTAACAATTGCGGCTGCTAGGGGCTCAAGAAGAAGTCAAGTCGAAGGACCACTTTATTTGGAAGCTTTAATAAAAACGACCAACATCAATAAGAAGTTTATGTGCAAAATTTCATGTGGCAAGATTTACGCGAACGACCGCTACCGCTATCGCTATTGCGATTTTAAATGACAGAGGGATGGACATAGCTAGATCGACTAAGAATGTAAAGACTTTCAATAATTAATGCACTTTATGGGGTCGCAGATCAATATTTCGAGGTGTTGCAAACAAAATGACCAGATTAGTATACTCCATAAATATTCATTGACACTGTTTTTAATTTGCCTCATTTTTCTTTTTTTTCAGTGTTCAAGACAACACTTAATTTGTTTTCAAGTAGATTGGTTTCCCTAATAGAACTCTTTCTAAAAGTTGTTTTCTAAAAACAACCTTCAAATCCTTTAAAAACAGATTATTATCCTTGGCTCAATGCAGCAACACTCAGGGTTAAGCACTGCCAGAGTTTGTACGACACCAACACAGACACACGTTGAGAGCTCCTTTAACAGCCAAGGACTATTTTGACCATTTTTGTTAATTTGCTTAAATCTTTGCTTAAATTGCATTTGCAATTTGCTAGTTACACTCTTTTTTGTTTGCTATTTGGCAGATTGTTCCTTCCAAATACACACAACAGTGGCCCCTACCGACGTATCATTCTTAATCTTTGCAACAGAATAACTAGGGCCCTGGTTAGTTTGTTTGTACAATATTTGTGTCGGAGTGGTGGTGTTGGTGGTGGTAGTGTCAGCTTCCAAGCCTTTATCGGTGCCCAGGATTTGGTTTCGCCACCGATCCCAGACCTGATGGTGTGTGTAATGGTATCCTACGGTACTGGTGATGGCGATGGTGCTGGTTCTGATCCTGGTTGCTCCCTTTGCATCCACCATGGCTCGTTCACAACAATGTGTCGATTATGCAAAAATCGTCTTTTACGTTTTTTTCCTGCCCCCTTTTGCTGATGGCTTAACATTCTGCCAATTCAGGCAACTCCATTCAGTTGAGTAGAGAAGCAGCAGCAAAATCGTTTGGAATCTATTAAAAAAAGGCTATTAAAAGTGAATTTTATGGCATCTTAAATGTTCTGTGATTAAGGGGCAAAGGGAATCAGCTACCGTAAATATGCAAACAGCTACCACCAATCAACTGGTGGCCCATTTTTGCTTGTTATTGATCCCATATCCTTTGCCAGTGGGAAGAGTATTAACAGCATTTGGCCTAGGCAAATGCATTCAGCATTCAGGGTGTATTGCATTTCGGCGAAAATTGTTATGGGAGCCATAGAGATAATATCTTACAGCAGTTTGTTGCAAATGTCTGTGTTTTTAATACCCTACGCCGCTACTGTGGTGCGGGGAATTATTGCGTAAGGCAATTGTTTGTAACGTCGAAATGGGATGATGATAAGTTCTATCGAAAGGTATGCCAATCTTATGAACAAAAATTTACTCCTGAACTTTCTTACTTACCATTGAGTGCAGTGGTATTCAATTCAATTTCAAGCACAATAATAAATGACCTCCTTGCCATAGCCAAGTGCGAAGCGCAGGCCGCTTGACAACACCTCTTCGTAGAGTACCTTTTTTATGGCTAAATACCACACAATTTGTAGGCCAATTTGAGGCACCACGTTTCCTCAACAGAACGATTTTAATAACTGACAAGGTCAAATAATTGGATTTGGATAGTTAATTTAACTGGAAGTACCAAATCCAGAGGCCTTCTAAAAAGATTCACGGGCATTAAGCAATATGCAGGCGCGCTACTGGATCTATAGGTGCTTGTATAGGGTGATTTTTTTGAGGTTAGGATTTTCATGCATTAGTATTTGACAGATCACGTGGGATTTCAGACATGGTGTCAAAGAGAAAGATGCTCAGTATGCTTTGACATTTCATCATGAATAGACTTACTAACGAGCAACGCTTGCAAATCATTGAATTTTATTACCAAAATCAGTGTTCGGTTCGAAATCTGTTCAAATTTTGACAAATTTTGTTCAGCGATGAGGCTCATTTCTGGTTGAATGGCTACGTAAATAAGCAAAATTGCCGCATTTGGAGTGAAGAGCAACCAGAAGCCGTTCAAGAACTGCCCATGCATCCCGAAAAATGCACTGTTTGGTGTGGTTTGTACGCTGGTGGAATCATTGGACCGTATTTTTTCAAAGATGCTGTTGGACGCAACGTTACGGTGAATGAACACATTTCGAACCGAACACTGATTTTGGTAATAAAATTCAATGATTTGCAAGCGTTGCTCGTTAGTAAGTCTATTCATGATGAAATGTCAAAGCATACTGAGCATCTTTCTCTTTGACACCATGTCTGAAATCCCACGTGATCTGTCAAATACTAATGCATGAAAATCCTAACCTCAAAAAAATCACCCTATATAAACCCACATACTAATGTAGGCCTCTGTATTTTGGTTGACTGCGATGGAGAGGAAGTGCAACAAAAGAACTCTAAAACAGGTTTAGAGAATACGTGAAAGCTTGACCGCTGTAGAGTATTCCAAAGAGCATAGGAGAGTTTTTCAAACAGAAACACATAAAATTCAGAAAAATTTATGAAATTTTTATTTGAATCGATAGTACGGTCCTTGTAATTGAATGTTTAAAGATTATTTCATGACCGTGACAGCGCCTCAAATGATACATCCGCTTAGTCCAATTTTGGCATACTCTTTCCAACATTTCAACCGGTTTCTCACGAATAAATGCTTCAATGTTGTCTTCCAATGTGTCAATTGAAGCGGGCTTGTCTGTAAAGTCATGAGCTTTTTCATAGCCCCACAAAAAATAGACTAAAGGCGTTAAATCGCGCGATCTGGGTGGCCAATTGATCGGTCCCGAAGGTGAAAAAAAAGTACACCGATCCCAATGCGTCAATTGAAGCGGGCTTGTCTGTATGGATATGAGCTTTAACATAGCCACACAAAAATTTGTCTAAAGGCGTGGAATCGCACGATGTAGGCGGCCAATTCACTGGTCCTGAACGTGAAATAAAATTTTCGCCAAACTCGCCTCTCTATAAGTCCATTGTCACGCGTGCTGTGTGGCACGTGGCACCGTCTTGTTGAAACCACATGTCATGCAAGTCAAGCTCTTACACTTTGGGCAAAAAAAGTTCGATATCATCTCACGGTAACGCTATCCATTTACAGTTACGTTATGATTCGCATCACCTTTAAAGAAGTGCGTTCCAATGATGTTACCAGACCATAAACCGCACCAAACTGTGACTTTGTTTGAATGCATTAGTAGCTCTTGCAATGCTTCTGGCTGATCTTTACTTAAAAAATGGACAATTCTTCTTAATTACGAACCCATTGAGCCAAAAAATACTTCGTCGTAAAATAGTTCTTCCACGCGATGAACTTGCTTAACATAGCTCGCATTTTTGTAACAAACTTCAATAATTTGCAAGCTTTGTTCGTTTGTAAAACGATTCATTCTTAAATTATAGACCAAACTGAAGATGTTTGACAGTGAAACAAACATGGAAGTCATAGCAGAACACTACATGCAAAATTTCGGCCAAAACTGAGGCTTCCTGGGGCTTTAGAAGTCAAATTGGGAGATCGGTTTATATGGGAGCTACATCAGGTTATCGACTGAATTGGACCGTACTTGACACATTTGTTGGTAGTCGTAGCAGAGCACGGCGTGCAAAATTTCAGCCAAATCGGACAACAATTGCGTCTTCCAAAGGCTCAAGAATTCAAATCGGGAGATCGGTTTATATGGGAGCTATATCAGGTTATATACCGATTTGGACCGTATTTGGCGCAGTTGTTGGAAGTCATAATAGAATACTGCATGCAAAATTTCAACCAAATAGGACAAAAATTGCGGCTTCCAGGGGCTCAAAAAGTCAAATCAGGAGATCGGTTTATATCGGAGCTATATCTATATCTGAACCGATGAGGCCCACCTTGATTTGAACGCAAATTTTAATGTCATATTATTAATCTACTCCCAAATATCTTTCATTTGAATCCCATGAATCCCATATAGCTATGGTCGCTGATATGCCCATTTGGGGGTATTTGGGGAGTGGGCCGATCCCCCATTACTTAGACCTAATTTTTATGCCATATTTGTAAGCTACTGCCGGAAACTTTTCATTTGAGTTCCTTTCGTCTTCTACACATTTTGGGGTTAGGGCGACTTTCTGGGTACTTAGACCCACTTTTTAATACCATATTCGTGTTCTACTCTTCGATACCTTTCATTTGATATCCATATTGTTCTTATCGGTCTACTTGTGATTTTGGGTGGTATTTTTGAGGTAACGGGGAGAGTCCGCCTCTTTCAGATATTAACAAACTGTAAAGCATATTTGTTCTTCCTGAGGATATTCGTAATCTACTCCCGAATACCTTTCATTTATGTCCCATATTGTCATGCTTTTCCAATAAACCTATTTTAGGGGGTTTTAGAGTTGGGGAGGCCCCCCAGTTATTTGGATAAAATTTTTAATATGAAATTCGTATTCTACTCCTGAATACCTTTTAGTTGAATCCCATATTGTCCTGATCGGTACACATTTATGGTCCGCCCTACATCCGATATCAAAAAAATATATATAGCCCACGTTTCCTTCCAGAGCAACCTACACAATGTGAAAATTTCAAGATAATCGGTTCAGCCGTTTTTGATTCTATACGCAAAACACAAACAAACCGACAAACAAACCAAACAAACACAAATTCTTTTTTATATATAAGAAGAAGATATACATTTTCAACGCTACAAAGTCCTAGACACGCCCGTCCGTCCGTCTGTTTGATGATATAACTCTTCATCCTTAAATTCAAAAATTGCCTCTATCTTGATATAGTTCCCCTTATACTGATCTCCCGACAAGAAATCTTGAGTTTATAAAGTCCTTTTGTTGCCCCGATATCAATGAACAACCGTATCGAGTTTGGATAAATTGGTCCCCCAATTTAGGCGTTTGAGCCCAGAAACGCGTTTTTACTACCCAATTTCACCGTTGCATGGATCCTGAGTATGGACTTGATTTGCCCATATTTGTATGCCGCTGCCAAACATCCCTGTTTTCCGACTGAAACCTTTAAAGGCGCAAAAGCCGCATTTCTTTTCCAGAATTTACGAAATTTAGAAGAGATCCCTTAACACATGCACCAGTTGTAGTCAACATCATAACGTACGCCTTTTGACCGGAAACTTGAAACAGTTAGAACTTTTGTAATAGTATTTGGTTCCTCGACTTCTATAGTTTTTATACCCTCTACCATAAGATGGGGGTATACTAATTACGTCATTGTGTTTGCAATACCTCAAAATATGAGCCTAAGACCCCCTAAAGTATATATATATATTCTTGATCGGCGTGACATTTTGAGTCGATCTTGGCATGCCCATTCGTCTGTCCGCCCGTCCGTCTGTCTGTCGAAAGCACGCCAACTTTTGGAGGTGTAAAGCTACGCTCTTGAAATTTTATACAAATATCGGTTCATGTTTTTATATAGCTGCCATAAAACCGATTTTGGGTTTTGACTTCTTGAGCCTCTAGAGGGCGCAATTAACGTCCTATTCAACTTGAATTTAACACTCGATGTTTTGTTGTTACTTCCTACAACTGTGCTTAGTATGGTTCAAATCGGTTCATAACCTGATATAGCTGCCATATAAACCAAGCTGGGGTCTTGACTTCTTCAGCTTTTAGAGGGCGCAATTCTTATCCGATTTGGCTGTAATTTTGCATGAGGTATTTTGTTATGACTTTTAACAACTGTGCTTAGTATGGCGCAAATCGGTTCATAACCTGGTATAGCTGCCATATAAACCGATATTGGTCTTGACTTCTTGATCCTCTAGATGGCGCAATTCGCATCCGATTTGGCTGAAATTTTGCACGCGGTTTTTGATATCACTTCCAACTTATTGATATTCCAACTGTGCTAAGTATGATCCAAATTGGTTCATAACCTGATATAGCTGCCATATGAACCGATCTTGGATATTGAGTTCTTTAGCATGAGGTGTTTGGTTGTGACATCTAACAACTGCGCTAAGTATGTCGCAAATCGGTACATAACCTGGTATAGGTGCCATATAAACCGATCTGGGATCTTGATTTCTTGATCCTCTAGAGGGCGCATTTCTATTCCGATTTGGCAGAAATTTTGAACAACAGCTTCTCTCACGACCTTCAATATGCGTGTCTAATATGGTCTGAATCGGTCTACAACTTGATACAGCTCCCATATGAGCCCCTACAAGGCGCTATTCT
Source organism: Stomoxys calcitrans (assembly GCF_963082655.1). Classification (NCBI taxonomy): domain Eukaryota; kingdom Metazoa; phylum Arthropoda; class Insecta; order Diptera; family Muscidae; genus Stomoxys; species Stomoxys calcitrans. The sequence continues at coordinate 216,204,377 of NC_081552.1, forward strand.
TATACGAATGGACTGAAATATTACACAATGACTTCTACAATGTTCATCATTCAATTTATTTATGGTCTGAGTCGAACTATAACTTGATATAGCTCCAATAGCATAACAGTTCTTATTTATTATTCTTTGTTTGCCTAAATAGGGATATCGCGCAAAGAACTCGACAAATGCGATCCATGGTGGAGGGTATATAAGATTCGGCTCGACCGAACTTCGGCTGCACGCTCCTACTTGTTTTTTCTGCATTCTTAACGATTACACAGAAACGATAAGGAGTGATTTTTCGGTAATTAACTTGGTATTTTTATGTATGGAAAATCCTATCAAAAATTGAGGTCAGCCTACCAATCTACTAAGAGAATAAAAACCTACCAATCTACCAAAAATGGCAACACTTGTTGGAAGTTGTATTGATATCTTAAAAAGTTTTTATTTTGTCAGATTGGAGCGAATTTTGAGATTAAAAACCGCTCCGCTCCTGCTCCACTCCGGGCTCTAAAAGTTTGGCTTCCGCTCCGGCAACGCTCCAATCCACTCCGAATCCCTGGTTAAAGACTACAGCAGACACAATTGAGGTTCGATCGTAAGAAATCTTGCAAGTTTCAATTCAATATTTCGATGAAGATATGCAAAATATGTCTGGCATAGGTTCCATGTATCAAAAGTACGTATGTGTAAACTAGGTGGTGTAGGGTATTCTATAGTCGGCCTCTGCCGAATTTTGCCTTTCCTTAGTGGTTTTATATACCTTTTTTGGTGTAAACGTTGATGTCATCGTAATCAATTTGAATACAATGAAGGCAATGATGAACGATTAGTGTTCATTAAAGCAGATTGGATATTCGCCCAATAAGGGGCGCATTGCAAATAATGACAAATGTAAAAAATTCCCTTTGCTATACGCAACACAATCGGAGTTCAATGACTGTGAAAAATACATGCAATATTGTGTTTGATACACAACTGTGTATGTGACATGTTTTTAAGAAGATTAAATAAGTTCTGTGATATACAAGTACGTACAAACGGATTAAATACCAGACTTATATTGTGCAAGCGATATACTAAAAATATAAAAAATATATAAAAAAAATTTATATACTTAAAAAAAAAATTAAAGAAAAAATTATCAAAAATTGATTTTCAAGAATTTCGCAGATATTTTATACTCAACGAATATTGATAGATTAGGTTGAAAAGAGGGTGGAGATACTAATCCGCCCCATGTCACTATGGACATACATCTAAGCCAGTACTCGGCTTGATGTGCGCTCTAACAACTATAAGGTAACCTCTAAAAAGAAAATTTTAAGTTAGGAATTCCGTGCTACTTATAAAAACCTTAATTGTTTTCAATACCACTCCCCAAAGTTGGTTCATGTCTGGTATTGTGTCTCCACCTAAGTGCCGGTATCTGTTGGACGCGAAAGCCGGGCAACGACAAAGGAAATGCTCCAACGACTCATCATCTTCCCCACATGCTATCACTTGCCGCCCCAATTTTACATAAGTGAGCTCGTAGTCCTATGTGTCCCGTTATAATACCAATAGCTATACTGACCTACTTCTTACTTCCTTTCAGTAATAGCATCGTCTTCTCACGATCTGGATCCCCCCATAGGATTTTCGCCGTCGTCGCCCACTCCCCTAACTCGGACTGCGTCGACCAGAAAGGCTTCGGGATAATCAAGTTTATTGACGGCAGTCCTCTACGCTTCAGCGCCAAATCGTCTGCGCTTTCATTTCCCCTTACTCCGTTATGGCCCGGTACCCAAACGATGCGGATTTTCCCATCCTCAGCGAAGGCGTTAATCTCCTTCTTACACTGCAAGACTATTCGTGACTTTATCGTCCTGGTTGTTATTGCCCTTATGGCAATTATACTCTCGGTAAAGATTATCACACTCAACGTCCTCGCGTTAGCACCATACCACTTCACGCATTTCGTGATCGCCCTGATCTCCGCCTGCGGGACCATATTATGGTCAGGCAGTCAAAAACAGATCTCACCCCCTGGGTTCTTAATGTAGACCCCCAGGCCAACTTTGTCCTCTAGTTTTGATCCATCCGTCTAACATGATCTTCCAGATGGCAATACTAGGGTTCCGTCAATCCAAGACTATGCCAAATGCAGCAGTGCTTCGCACTCGTCTTCAAGGTTCATCTCAGGTATCCGAACGGAAACCTCTTCCCCTCCTTGAGGTTTCCTATCGTCCCCTCGATTATACCGCGATGGTATGAGTTGCTCCCATCCTCAATCCATTTTCCCATCGCCTTAAGTCTCATAGCCGCATTGGGTGCCTCACACTTAATCTGTATGTCATTGGGTCGGATATCTAGAATAGTCTCCAGTGCCCTAGTGGGTGTGATTTGCCTCTCCATAGCTCCGCCCATGCCAAGACAACATGCTCTCTGAACCTGTTGTATGGTCCTTATGTTCTCCATAGCAGTCCACCAAACTACTGAGGCGTAAGTAAGTATTGGTCTAATCACGCTCCCGTAGAGCCAGTGCACTATCCTCGGATTCAGGCCCCATTTCGAGACTATGGCCTGTCTACATAGTTCCCAACATCTGTGAGCCTTCTCAGTACGCTCATGTATGTGACACTTCCAATTCAGTTTTCTGTTCAAGATCACACCTAAGTATTTGACCTTGTCAGATATCGAAATCGTCCTATTGAGGAAACGTGGTACGTTAAACTGGCGCACCTTCGTCTTCCTCGTGAACAGGCATATTTCAGTCTTCTCTGGTTTAACATTGGGACCTCTGGGTCTAGCCCAGTCATATGTCATATGCAAGACCGTTTCAGCCCATCTGCATAGTTCGGTCGGATCCTTACCCCTTAGAAGTCTATGTAGCAGACGGCATCAAATCCCTCCTCAGTCAGCATTCGTAATAGGTCACTTATGGTGGTCACCCATAAGAGTGGCGATAAAAAAATGCCCCCCTGTGGCGCGCCCTGTGCCACTTTCTCCCTTATATTTATGGCATGAGACACAAAATTTATCCACCTGTTCGTTAGCATATGGCTTATTCAGTCTCTAAGGACCGGGTCCACCCGGTACTGTTCTAAGGACTGGATCAGTGTGTCGGTCCGCACATTGTTAAAAGCCCCCTCGATGTCAATGCCTACTGCCAGGGCGTAACTTTTGGCATCGAAGGATTCTTCTATTTTATGCACAACCTCATGGGGAGAAGTCTCCACCGACCTTCCCTTGACAAAGTTCGCTGGATGTCCTACTCTTTACCATGGTGTCCACAATACGTTCCATAGTTTTGAGTAGAAAGGACGTAAGGCTTATAGGTCTGTAGGCTTTTGGTGTCGCATAAATTGCCTTGCCAAGCCTGGGTATAAACACCACTCTTGCCTCCTGCCAGGCTTTCGGAGTATATGCAAGTCCTAGGCACGCTGTGAAAATATTGGCCAGATTAGACGCCAGATAGTCTGCCTCTTTCTGTAGTAACGCCGGAAATATTCCATCAGGTCCGGGTGACTTAAATGGTTTGTAGCTCCTCAAGGATTCCTTCACCATAAATTCCGTAATTATAATCCTTCAGTCAACGTATTTATTCCAAGACTACGGTGTCCCCGTAAGTCCCGTCGTATCCTGTTGAAAATGGGTTTTCATCAAAAGCCTCAACATGTCCTCCGTTGTCTCTGCTCTCACCACCATGTCGTCTACCAAAGTTTCAGTTTGAACATGGGTTTTTAAGAGAAACTTTACTGAAATACTGAGCTGAAATTTTGCACAGATCCTTTTTTTGACCATAAGCAGGTTAAGTTCGAAGATGGCCTATATCGGACTATATCTTCATATAGCCCCCATATAGACCGATCCGCATATTTAGGGTCTTAGGCCTATAAAAGCCATATTTATTATCCGATTTTGCTGAAATCGGTCCAGACTTGAATATAGCTGCCATATAGTCGATGTCTCGATTTAAGGTTTTGGGTCCATAAAAGGCTCATTTACTGTCCGATGTCGCCGAAATTTGGGACAGTGAGTTTAGTTAAGCCCTTCGACATTATTTTTCAATTTGGCTCAGATCCGTCCAGATTTTGATTTAGCTGCCATATAGACCGATCCACCGATTTAGGGTCTTATGCCCATAAACGCCAAATTTATTATCCGATTTGGACGAAATTTGGGACAGCGAGTTGTGCTAGGCCCTTCGACATTCTTCTTTAATTTGACCCAGATCGGTCCAGATTTGAAAATAGCTGCCATATAGACCGATCTCTCGATTTAAGGTTTTGGGGCCATAAAAGTCGCATTTATTGTCCGATTTCGTTGAAATTTGGGACAGTTAGTTGTGTTAGACCCTTCGACATTCTTCTCTAATTTGACCCAGATCGGTCCAGATTTGAAAATAGCTGCCATATAGACCGATCTCTCGATTTAAGGTTTTGGGGCCATAAAAGTCGCATTTATTGTCCGATTTCGTTGAAATTTGGGACAGTTAGTTGTGTTAGGCTCTTCCACATTTTTCTGTAACTTGGCCCAAAACGGTCAAGACTTGGATATAGCTTCCCTAGAGACCGATATCTCGACCTAAAGTCTTCGCCCCATAAAAGGCGCATTTATAATCCGATTTCACTGAAATTTGACACAGGGACTTATGTTAGGCTTATCGACATCCGTATCGTATATGGTTCAGATCGGTTTATTTTTATATATAGCTACTTTAAAGACCAATATTTTCTTATACACAATTGAACAATGACTTGTACTTAAAGGTGCTATGGGCCATAAGGCATGCATTTTTCACCGGATTTTGACGAAAGGTGGTTTGCATATATACCAAAGTTCGGCCTGGGCGAACGTAACGCCTTTTTACTTGTTTTATCTTGGCGGCGTCATTAACACTATCGACCTGTTCGCTGAAAAGCTTCCAGGAGGTAATCCTATTGTATTCCTTGAGCAGTGTGTAATACACATCCCAATAGACTTCCGCTTTTTTACGACGGCTCTGTTAAAAAATCTGCGGACCTCTTTCCCAATATTGCGAATATTGTTAACCATATGAAAATAGGTGGAATTATTCATTATCAATTTGCTCGCAAAACTATTTTATACAATTTGATCAACTGCTTACCACAACATTTTCATCACCTGCCACATATCGGCAAAAAACCATAACAAAATTAATTTTAATTCTTCTGGCGAACAAGCCCCCTTCCGATTAATGCATTACATTTAGAGACTATTGTTCCAAAATAATTTGATATCGCATTTAAAATTAAAACAACAGCAAAGTAATAATAACAACAGTCTCAATTCATTCAACCGAGTTCATTGAACTGTTTTTAGAAAACCACTTCTTTAGTGTTAGACAGCATCGCCTTCTTGGTCACGATCTTCATGGGAGATCACAAAGTCTAGTCATATCATTCAGGTGTAGCTTTCAATCTCAACTTACCAATTGACCGTGAAAACCTCGACGAATTAAAATGATTGTTTGCTTTGTGTCAGTTAAAAAAACAGAAAGAATAACACACGTTTGTGTTTTTAATTTTTGTTTTTTAAATTGTGGTGCACACTCGGGGAAATAGTTTACTAAAAACAAGTAAAAACGTGCTAAGTTCGGCCAGATCAAATCTTGGCTTCACACCACCATGGATTCCGCTAAAACTGCACTCTTTATAACTGAATTTGTATTTGAATTATTTTGGTCTCAAGAAGTCATATCGGGATATCGGTACTTAGGGGGCCTATTTTCTTATATGTAAAATTGAATTTGTGTTTATTTGTTTGTTCTTCAAAAAAGGCTGATACGATTACCTTGAAATTTTCACAGATTGTGTAGGTTGGTCCGGAAGAAAACATGGGCTATATAATTTTTAGATTTCGGAAGGAGGACGCCCTTCCTTTCCCAAAAATACTACCAAAAACAAGTGGACTGATCGGGACAACATGGGACTCAAATGAAAGATATTCAGGAGTAGAGTGCGAATTTCGTATTAACAAGTAAAAAGGCGTTATGTTCGTCCTGGGCGAACTTTGGATACCCACCACCTTGGGTATATATGTAAACCACCTTTCATCAAAATCCGGTGAAAAATGCGTACCTTATGTCCCATAGCAGCTATATCGAAATATGTTCCGATTTGGACCAAATACTTATAAGTACAAGTCATCGTCAATTGTGTATAAAAATATATTGGTCTTTAAGTAGCTATATCTAAAAATAAACCGATCTGAACCATATATGACACGGATGTCGAAAAGCCTTACATAAGTCACTGTGTCAAATTTCAGTGAAATCGGATTATAAATGATACTTTTACGGGGCCAAGACTTTAAATCGAGATATTGGTCTATATGGCAGATATATCCAAATCTGTACCGATCTGAGAAAAATTGAAAAAGAACGTCGAAGGACCTAACACAACTCCCTGTTCCAAATTTCGGCGAAATCGGACAATAAATGCGCCTTTTATGGCCCCAAAACCTTAAATCGAGAGATCGGTCTATATGCAGCTATATCCAAATCTGGACCGATCTGAGCAAAATTGAAGAAGAATTCCGAATGTCCTAAAACAACTCCCTGTTCCCAATTTCGGCGAAATCGGACAAAAAATGCGCCTTTTATGGCCCCAAAACCTTAAATCGAGAGATCGGTCTATGTGGCAGCTATATCCAAATCTGGACCGATCTGAGCCAAATTGAAGAAGAATGTCGAAGGGCCCAACACAAATCACTGTCCAAAGTTTCGGCTACATCAGACAATAAGTGCGCCATTTTTGGACCCAAAACTTTAAATCAAGAGATCGGTATATATGGCAGCTATATTCAAATCTGGACCGATCTGAGCCAAATTGAAGAATGATGTCCAAAGGCCTATTTCAACTCACTTTCCCAAATTGCGGCGACATCGGACAATAAATGCGCCTTTTATGGACCCAAAACCTCAAATCAATAGATCTGTCTATATGGCAGATACATCCAAATCTGGACCGATCTGGGTCAAATTGAAGAAGGATGTCGAATGGCCTTACATAACTCACTGTCCCAAATTTTAGCAAAGTCGGATAATAAATGTTGCTTTTATGGGCCTAAGTCCCTAAATCGCCGGATCGGTCAATATGGGGGCTATATCAAGATATAGTCCCATATAGCTCATCTTCGAACTTAACCTGCTTATGGACAAAAAAAATCTGTGCAACATTTCAGCTCAATATCTCTATTTTTAAAAACTGTAGCGTGATTTCAACAGACAGACGGACGGACATGGCTAGATCGTCTTAGATATTTACATTGATCAAGAATATATATACTATATAGGGTCGGAAATGGATATTACGGTGGTGGGTATAAAAATGTCAATTTCGTGTTGTAAGTTTTTCCTGCTTTTGAAATGTCATTTTCTCTTTTTGTCCCTCCATCCCACAGGCATATACGACATGCTGATACCAGCATAGTTTATCTCCCTAAACCAAGGAACCAGTCTAACGGATACAAATTGTAATTCAACCGGTGATACATCATTAGGCACTGGCGGATTCAAAACAATTTTATCGCCCAAAGGAATGTCGACTCCGACACAATTTCCCCAATGACATCTGACAAATACTTATCAGTGACAACCTGTCATAATGTGTATCAACGAGTAGTTCTAATGTTTCCTCACTAGACATTGTCCATAAATTCTCAAGCTTCGGAATTTATCTAACCATAATAGGTTTCAAGGATAGTATCTTCCTTAGCCTAGAGGCTTCAGATGTATCCTTCAATTAGCTGCCGAATACCTCCCAGGTTTTTTTTTGAGCTTTTCTCAGATCGCCCTTGGAATTTCTTAGCTCAGCCTTATAGAAGTCCAAATCGAGTGATACCCTTATGGTTTTCGCCCTGTTGCGGAGTTTTCTGCAGCCCATCCTAAGACAAACCAGTTATGGGGTCCACCATGGCGGTCGCTGTTTGCCCCTATAAAATTCCGTAAAGATAAAGATCCGTTCACAAACGGCGGACTTATTTCCATTAATCTTTATACCCACCATCGAAGGATGGGTCTATTTTCATTTTGTCATTCCGTTTGCAACACATCAAAAAATCCATTTCCGTCCCAGTAAAGTATACATATTCTTGATCGTCGTAAAAATCTTGTCCGTCAGTCTGTCTGCCCGTCCATTTGTCTGTTGAAATCACGCGACAGTTTTTAAACAGTCTTGATCTGAAACTTAGCACAGACACTTTTTTATACAAAGCACCAGTATACCCCATCCTGTATACTAATCTAGTCATTCCGTTTGTAACACCTCGAAATATTCGTCTAGGACCCTATATATTCTTGATCGTCTCGACGTTCTGATTCGATCTAGCAGTGTCCGTCCGTCCGTCTGTCGAAATCACGATAGCGGGCGAACGCGTAAAGCTAGCCGCTTGCAATTTTGTACAGATATTTAATATTGAAGTAGGTGGTTGGTGAATGCAACTGGGCCATATTAGGTGAAATTTTGCATGTAGTGTTCTCTTATGACTTCCAACAACTGTGCCTAGTTCGGTCCAAATCGGTCTATAACCTGATATAGCTCCCATATAAACCGATTTCCCGAAATCGGTTCCTAAAAGCTTTAATTTTTGGTGGTTTGACAGATGTTTGGTACGTAGAATAGAATTATGCACTCATTTCATTTCATTGCCATAAATTTTTAGCAGAATCCATGGTGGAGGATTCCCAAGATTCGGCCTGGCCGAACTTAGCACATTATACAATAATTTGTTTGTCCATAGGAAGGTTCGAAGATGTGCAATGTCGGGTAGATCGATCTGCCGGTTTAGGACAGCGAGCTGTGTTGGGACCCTCGAATTCCTTCTTGAAGGTGGCCCACATCGGTGATGATTTGGATATAGCTACCATATAGTCCGATCTCTCGATTTAAGGCCTTGGGCCCATAAAGGGTGTATATTTTGTCCGACTTCGCTGAAATTTAGGACAGTGAGTTGTGCGAGGCCCCTCGACTTCCTTCTTAAAGAGGGCCCAAATCGGTGATGATTTGGATATAGCTACCATACAGACGGATCTACCGATTTAAGGTTTTGGCCCTATAAAAAGTGCATTTATGGCCCGATTTCAATGTGTAAGGCCACTCTACAACCTTCTTGAAGATGGCCCACATCGGTGATGATTTAGATATAACTGCCATATAGACCGATCTCTCGATTTAAGGTCTCGGGCCCATAAAAGGCGCTTTGATTTCGATAAAATTTGGGACAGCAAGTTGTGTTAGGCCACTCGATATCCTTCTTTATTTTGGCCTAGATCGGTCCAGATTTGGATATAGTTGTCATATAGACCGATCTGCCGATTTAAGATCGTGGGCCCATATATTGTCCGATTTCGCTGAAATATGGGACAGTGAGTTCTGTTAAGCCCTTTGCCATTTTTTTTCAATTTGGCCCAGATCGGTCTAGATTTGGATATAGCTGCCACATAGACCCATCTTTCGATTTAAGGTCTTGGACCCATAAAAGGCGCATTTACTGTCCGATTTCACTGAAATTTGACACAGTGACAGTGATGTTAATCTTTTCGACATCCGTGTCGTATATGGTTCAGATATGTCTATATTTAGATATAGCTACCAAAAAGACCAATCTCTCGATTTAAGGTTTTGGGACCATGAAAGACGCATTTATTGTCTAATTTCCCTAAAATTTGGGACAGTGAGTTGTGTTAGGCCCCTCGACATATTTCTACAATTTGTCCTAGATCGGTTCAGGGTTGGATATAGCTGCCATATAGACCGTTCTGTAGATTTAAAGTCTTAGCTAAAATTTGACACTGTGACTTATGTTTGGTTTTTCGACATCCTTGTCCAATATGGCCAACATTGAACAATGACTTGTACTTATTAGAACACTAAATGTCCCTGCCGATTTTGGTGCAAATCGGACTATATTTCGATATAGCTGCTATGGGGCATAAATTATGCATTTTTTACCGGATTATGACGAAAGGTAGTTTAAATATGAGCCCGAGGTGGTACGTATCCAAAGTTTGGCCAGGCCGAACTTGTCGCCTTTTACTTGTTCTTAGTGACATAAGGCCGCACCCTCTTTTCAACCTTACCTATCCTAATCTAGTCGATATTTTGGACACTAAAAATGATATCCCGCACACAACAGCATGTTTTGTAGGGGTTTTCGATCACTTTGCAGCAAATAAAAATTTTTCAATATTAGGTGCTTTTGGGGGAATGAAAAAAAAAATTTTAAGGTCGAGGTGGCCCACTTTGAAGGCCCACCCCTGGCTTTGTTTTTCCATTCACACTTCATCCTATTGTGAGTTAGATGAGATTTAAAACTGTGATGAGCTTTGAACCTAAAACATCCAAACGTGTTATGTTGCTCTTTAAGAAAATCCCATTTATAGCATATTTGGCAGAAACATTTTATGAAAATGAATTTTAATTCCTTATACGAAAATACAGCATGCAATGTTTTACTCCGTTTAATGGCTGAAAGCCATCATATTACAACTCAGAATCCATATAGGAGGAAGACATACTACACTCTTTTATATTTCCGTATACCGAGAACAGAAAGAAAATCGGGTATGAGCTACCACTTATTTTCCTCGTTAGGTGTTGCAAGAGAATCATCCATTTGCCAGCTGGCATGAAAAAAACCACATGAACTTTAATGTGTAGAGAGATGAAGGGACGGACAGTGGTTTAACAATTGTAGCAACTTGCAAGATTCATTATTTTACAATAACACACACAAACACAATGGAATACAAAAGGTTTTGTGTACTTTGTGCAACACTTCAATGTTTAAACTTCCACCCAAAGTAAGCAGCAACAAGTCGGAAGACAGACGGACAGTCAGACAGTTAGAGATACGGCTTGGCCGTTTCTATGGCTGGCTGACTGACTGCTGGGTTGCTGGGCATGTTGTTCGGGCGCGTCTGCCATAAGCCCCAACCAACGTCGACCAAAGACTCTTGAGAACTCAAGTGGCGTATATGTTTTAAACTTCAACACGGTATTCACAAAATCCATAAGTGTTGTTTGTTGTTTGTGTTGCTGTAGCTATTGCTGCGTGCTCATGTAGGGGGAGTAGAAGGGTCTAAGCCAAGGCGCGGTAGTTGGATAATGATGAATGTGTTGGCTGAGCAAGCAGAAGAAGAAGAGTGGAAGGAGAAGGTGTTGTTCACCTGGTATATTTAGAGTAAGTGGTTCACTCGTTGAATGTTGTCGGTTTGTCTTGTGATGGAGTCGTTTCGAGTTGTTTAACGCTTTTGTTTTTTTTTGCGCTATCCCCTTGTCTTAATGCGTGTCTGGCGTATTATTTAGTTGTCTAGATGAACACTTCCTTAAAGTTCTTTGCAGAATCCCAACTCGCCACCCTCAACCACAGCTCAGAGTTCAACGTCAGCGCCAGTATCTTCCGGTATCGCTTATAGCTAAGCATTTCCCCTTTAAACGAAAAAAAGTTTGCAAAAATTTAAAAATATAAATAAAAAGGTTAACGGATCGAAACAAATCATTCGATAACCAGTGTTCATTTATTCAACATATCATTAGAAATTTTAAGACCTCATTAAGATGGTGGGTATCATTTAGCAATTACGTCTCCAAATATTCCTAAGAGATGCAAACATTTCTTTGCCTTCTTCTTTCAGCGAGTGTTTGGCATGTTGGGTTTTATGGCTGTTGCCTCTGCTGCAATTATTCCGTTGCAAAATGGTTTAAGGCAGCAGAATACCAACCCGGATGTGTCTGAAAATGGACTTGGACTAAATGGCGAAGGCTATACATACCAAGCTAATGGTTTAACAGAAAACCTACAATCCTCCGTAGAGGGCAGTGGGTTCGAGGAACTACCAAAAGCAGATGCCACCAATGTGGGCAATGATGGCTATGAGTATCAAATTGTGCGACGCCTTAGATATCGTCAACGTCGCGATGTCTCCGAAATCGCCAACGAATATTTGCCTCCTTCCGAGGAAGCTCCTATGGAAACTGTTTCTGAAGCTATTGTTGAAGAGGAACCTCAAAAATCGGCCGCCCTGGGCTCAGATGGCTATGAATACAAGACCGTGCGACGCTTGAAGTACCGTCAACGTCGTGATGTCTCCGAAATCGCCAACGAATACCTGCCTCCTTCTGAGGAAGCACTTGTAGAACCTGTTGCTGAAGTTATGACTGAAGAGGAACCCAAAGAATCTGCCATGTTGGGTTCCGATGGCTATGAATACAAGACAGTGCGTCGCTTGAAATACCGTCAACGTCGTGATGTCTCTGAAATCGCCAACGAATACCTGCCTCCTACTGAGGAAGCACCTGTAGAATCTGTTTCCCAAGTAAAGACCGAAGAGGAACCACAAGAATCCGCCATGTTGGGCTCCGATGGCTATGAATACAAGACATTGCTTCGCTTGAAATACCGTCAACGTCGTGATGTCTCCGAAATCGCCAACGAATATTTGCCTCCTTCCGAGGAAGCTCCTATGGAAACTGTTTCTGAAGCTATTGTTGAAGAGGAACCTCAAAAATCGGCCGCCCTGGGCTCAGATGGCTATGAATACAAGACAGTGCGTCGCCTGAAGTACCGCCAACGTCGTGATGTCTCCGAAATCGCCAACGAATATTTGCCTCCTTCTGAGGAAGCACCTGTAGAACCTGTTGATGAAGTTATGACTGAAGAGGAACCCAAAGAATCTGCCATGTTGGGTTCCGATGGCTATGAATACAAGACAGTGCGTCGCCTGAAGTACCGCCAACGTCGTGATGTCTCCGAAATCGGCAACGAATATTTGCCTCCTTCTGAGGAAGCACCTGTAGAACCTGTTGATGAAGTTATGACTGAAGAGGAACCCAAAGAATCTGCCATGTTGGGTTCCGATGGATATGAATACAAGACAGTGCGTCGCCTGAAGTACCGCCAACGTCGTGATGTCTCCGAAATCGCCAACGAATATTTGCCTCCTTCTGAGGAAGCACCTGTAGAACCTATTGATGAAGTTACGACTGAAGAGGAACCCAAAGAATCTGCCATGTTGGGTTCCGATGGCTATGAATACAAGACAGTGCGTCGCCTGAAGTACCGCCAACGTCGTGATGTCTCCGAAATCGCCAACGAATATTTGCCTCCTTCTGAGGAAGCACCTGTAGAACCTGTTGATGAAGTTATGACTGAAGAGGAACCCAAAGAATCTGCCATGTTGGGTTCCGATGGCTATGAATACAAAACAGTGCGTCGCCTGAAGTACCGCCAACGCCGTGATGTCTCCGAAATCGCCAACGAATATTTGCCTCCTTCTGAGGAAGCACCTGTGGAACCTATTGATGAAGTTACGACTGAAGAGGAACCCAAAGAATCTGCCATGTTGGGTTCCGATGGTTATGAATACAAGACAGTGCGTCGCCTGAAGTACCGCCAACGTCGTGATGTCTCCGAAATCGCCAACGAATACTTGCCTCCTTCTGAGAAAGCACCTGTAGAACCTGTTGATGAAGTTATGACTGAAGAGGAACCCAAAGAATCTGCCATGTTGGGTTCCGATGGCTATGAATACAAGACAGTGCGTCGCCTGAAGTACCGCCAACGTCGTGATGTCTCCGAAATCGCCAACGAATACTTGCCTCCTTCTGAGGAAGCATCTGTAGAACCTGTTTCCGATGTTAAGACCGAAGAGAAACCTCAAGAATCTGCCGCCCTGGGCTCAGATGGCTATGAATATAAAACAGTGCGTCGCTTGAAATACCGTCAACGTCGTGATGTCTCCTCCGAAATCGCCAACGAATACTTGCCTCCTTCTGAGGAAGCATCCGTAGAGCCGGTTGCTGAAGTTATGACAGAAGAGGAACCAGAAGAATCCGCCATTTTGGGCTCCGATGGCTATGCATATAAAACAGTGCGTCGCTTGAAATACCGTCAACGTCGTGATGTCTCGGAAATTGCCAACGAATACTTGGCCCCTTCTGAGGAAGCAACTGTAGAACCCCTTGCTGAAGTTATGACTGAAGAGGAACCCAAAGAATCCGCTGCCCTGGGCTCCGATGGCTATGAATATAAAACAGTGCGTCGCTTGAAATACCGTCAACGTCGTGATGTCTCCGAAATCGCCAATGAATACCTGCCTCCTTCTGAGGAAGCACCTGTAGAACCTCTTGCTGAAGTTATGAAAGAAGAAGAACCTCAAGAATCCGCCGCCCTGGGCTCAGATGGCTATGAATACAAAACTGTGCGTCGCTTGAAATATCGTCAACGTCGCGACGTCTCGGAAATCATCAATGAATACATTCCACCTTCCCAAGAAAACGTTTCAAGTGTTTTCAAAGAATATTTGGCTCCTTCTGAGGCAGCATCTGTAGAGCCTGTTGCTGTAGTTATGACAGAAGAGGAACCTCAAGAATCCGCCGCCTTGGGATCTGATGGCTATGAATACAAAACAGTGCGTCGCTTGAAATACCGTCAACGTCGTGATGTCTCGGAAATTGCCAACGACTACTTGCCTCCTTCTGTGGAAGCACCTGTAGAACCTGTTTCCGATATTAAGACCGAAGAGGAACCTCAAGAATCCGCCACACTGGGTTCAGATGGCTATGAGTACAAGACAGTGCGTCGCTTGAAGTACCGTCAACGTCGCGATGTCTCGGAAATCCTTAATGAATACATTCCACCTTCCCAAGAAAACGTTCCAAGTGTTGCCAAAGAATATTTCTCTCCTTCTGAGGAAGTTCCTGTAGAATCTGTGCCTGAAGTTATGATTGAAGAAGAACCTCAAGAATATGCTGCTCTTGGCTCTGACGGTTATGAATACAAAACTGTGCGTCGCTTGAAGTACCGCCAACGTCGCGATGTCTCAGAAATTGCCAACGAATACTTGGCTCCTGCTGTAGAAACACCTGTTGCAACTGTTTCTGAAGTAAAATCTGTAGAGGAGCCTCAAGAGTCCACCATGTTGGGCTCCGATGGCTATGAATACAAAACCATACGTCGCTTGAAGTATCGTCAACGTCGCGATGTTTCCGAAATTGCCAACGAATACCTGCCTCCTACCGAGAATGAGGGCAAACCTACAAATGAGTATGTCCCACCCTCATCAGAGTCTATCTTTCAAAGCCAAGAGTTATCCGCTGATACGGCCATTTTGGACAAGGATGGCTACAAATACAAGACTGTACGCCGTTTAAAATTCTAATTTCCTTATATTAGACATGATGTTATCCTTTACGAGTTGTTATCGAATAAATTAGTTTCTTTGTTCTCCCTCTCTCTTCTGCAAGAGATGGTAAGATGTTAAATAACTTTTGTTGTTTGTTTTTGCGGGCAATCCCAAGCAAAGCAAAAATTCAATTTCAAAATGATTTGTTTTAACCCACCAATATATGTGGGTGGTTTGTGAACCTTGATTGTCCTGCTACTCAGTGGGATAAATCTTTTATAGAAATAGAATAGAGAATGTTCATTTAGCCCAGATTACTTTGTTAGAATAACATATTGGCTTTTGATAAACACAAGTCGCTGACGCACACATGCATTCACAAGGTCCCACGTACACTTTTGAAATAAAATACAAAAAAAAAAAAAAAAAAACATTGAGATGAGGAGAAAAAGTACTCTAATAAACAACATTAAATCAAACAAGCGGAAAAATCTAATTCCAAAAAACAAATCCCCAAAAGATTTTTGCGAAAACAACGAAATTGCTACGTTTTCCTTCATTTAAACAAACTCATCCTTTTAAGCCAACAATCGAGAAATCCTTGGACCTTTCCTTAGACTAACATCAGTCGCAAAAACGGCGTCAGCAACTTAAGGGGCTTCATTTTTGGGCGATGGGCATCGTTAATGTCATCTTCAGCGTCCCCATCATTATCATGATGATGATGATGACGATTATCATTGTCGTCATCAGCATTGCCTTTCAATTTCCCAAGGCGAAATGACTGGGCAAAATGTCCTTTTCATTTAGCAAATAAATAGAGAAACAAAATGTTAAATAAGGTTTGCTTTTTGGTTTTTGTTTTGCTTCTTTTTTTTTAAATTAAAAATGAACCGAAAGTAAACATCTAATCATTGTTAAACACTATCAGACCCATACAGTCGTCTAAGCCAATGGGACATTGTTAGAGTTGCCAACTACAGACAATGTTTTTCCCCTCTTATCCCGTTTCTCTTCGGTATTCAAAGAAAATTTTCGTGATTTTGTTACCAAAGTAGAACAATTTACCACTATTGGAGACTGAATATCATTTTCAATGTGACAATGGCAACTCTTAGCCATTAGACATTACCCAACTCCCATGATAGCAAATCAGGTTGGTCAATGAGGACTCCACCCATTCTAAATGTGTTTTATCATTGGCAACTTTCTTGACATCGAAGATTGTGCAAGTACCATACAAAAGTTTAAAGATTTGATTCTGGGGCTAACATACAGATCGACTGCGGTTGTGAGTCCTTCCCAGTGGTCAATTCACTATGTCTCATGTCATCCACTGACTGAGTGACGGTCGAGCATTTGGCATTCCGTATAAAGGCATCACACAGCACCCTGTGTAGTTTTTGTGTTTGTGGCGGGGGGACGTTGTGAGTACTGTCATGTCATTCAATTTAATGTATGAGCTTAAGTTGAGTCAATAAAAATCCTTTGTAATCAAAAAAAACATAAAACCACAACTTTTCTGTCCGGTCAAATAAATTTGTATTTGTTTCCTTCTGCATGCACTCCCCAGCAAAACAGGCAGTCAATGGGGGAATTTCCCGTTGTGATGGCGGAAGAAAGAAGAATAGAATGACGACAATGATGACATGGTTTGTCGGGGACATGACCAAGTTCTTTGATAGAGTGCTTAGAAATGGTTGGCAGTGGTTTTCTCATTTTGACTGTTGCGTTTAATCCACCCTTTTAGTGGTTTTCATGCAACTGCTAAACGAGAACACCGAGTGAATAGAAGTCTTTCCTTCTGGCAAGGTACCCTCATTGTAACCACATGAGGCAATGTTCATAGTTGTTTGATTGGATCATAATGGGGGACTTTTTCAAGATCCTTATTATCATGGCATTAGCCGGGTAGATATGTGATATTGATTTTCAATTGTAGTGAATTTGCACTGGGGCGAATTTAGTTTATCAACAATCAAGCCAATGTAATGGATGACCCTATTTGATGTGGAATACTTTGTAGAGAATTCATTCTACGCGCCACCTCCCAATGGGTCAGCAGTTTCAGAGCCAAAAAGTCCCTCTTTACACTCACCATCACAGGATGGGGTTTTATTCATTGATTCATTCCGTTTGCAGCACATAACAAATCAGTTTCCGACCCTACATAGAACATATATTCTGGATCATCGTGAAATTTTAAGACGATTAAACGATATCACTGTGTCTGTCCATCCGTCAGTTGCAATCATGTTGGCCCAACTCACTGTGGCTTGAAAACTTCTCAAACTCTTGTTAAATGGATAACAAGTAAAAGCGTGCTAAGTTCGGCGGGGCCGAATCTTATATACCCTCCACCATGGATCGCATTTGTCGCGTTCTTTTTCCGGTTTCTCTTTTTAGGCAAACAAAGGATAAAAGAAAAGAATTGCTATGCTATTAGAGCTATATCAAGTTATGGTCTAATTCGGACCATAATTGCATCAAATGTTGAAGACCATAGCAGAAGTCATTGTGTAAGATTTCACACAATCGGTTAATATGGGAGCTATATCAGGCTATATACGGATTCAGACAATATTTGATATGTAAGTTGAAAGTCAAGGGAGAATCCGTTGTATAAAATTTCAGCAATATCGGGCAACAATTGCGCCCTCCAGCGGCTCAAGAAGTCAAAATTCCAGATCGGTTTATATAGCAGCTTTATCAAAACGTGGACCGATATAGCCCATTTACAATTCCAACCGACCTACACTAATAAGAAGTATTTGTGCAAAATTTCAAGTGGCTAGCTTTACTCCTTCGAAAGTTTGCGTCCTTTCGACAGATAGACGGATGAAACTAAAATTTCGAGAAGTTACAAATAGAATGACGAAATTAATATACCCCCATCCTATGGTGGAGGGTGTAATAAAGCGTTTATTGGTTTTAGACGCTTTATCGGCGAATCGGTCTATATGAGAGCTATATCCAAATATGGACCGGTTTGGCCCATTCAATAACTTAATCTGCTTGCAGTAAACAGAGATACGTCAGCTATATATCTCAATTTTTGTAGGTTGTGGAGTGAATACAACAGACGGAAGGACGCACGGACGTACAGACGCGCATATATCGTTTAATCGCCTTATAATTGTACGACAATTCGAAATATATATACTTTGTGGGTATATGGATATTTCGATGTGCTGCAAACAGAATGACTAAATGTATATACCCCCTATCCTATGGTGGTGGGTATAATATCACTAAAATTTGTTAAAGAATTTAAGCTCTTGCGCATTCGCAACCCCAACCACAATTTGCGGGACTGAGGTAACCAACTTTAAAAGCCCACCGAGAGGCCTAGGGTCCATTCCAAATTTTGTAAAAATATATAGATCCCTTCAAAATGGCAAACTTTATTACTAATATACCTATGGCCTAAAACTTTTTTCGATTGAAATCGCTTGCACGTTAATGTTGCACAGATCACTTCTTTACATATATGAAGTGATTTAGCAAATTAGAGTTTGTCTAGTCCATAACTATCACATATTTGGTTACTGCATATTATATCCTTCACATCGCCGCTGGCATGTGAAGGATATAACATAATTATCTAATTAATCTTTTCTATGTTTATCCAATTAAAATTCCCCATCATCATTATAATCATATTATCGTTGTTATGATAAAATGGTTTTTCCAAACGTTTCCTGTTCTTTTTTAAGTATTTTCACTTTTTTCGTATTTATCATATAATTATAGTGGAACCCCCACACAGGTTTAATAAATAAACGTTTTTTAATTAACTACAAATGGATGACATAAAATAATGAATTCACATGCACATATTTACTTAATAACGTTTCATCATTATTCGTGGGACTTTTTGTGAAGCTTTATTAAAATTCAAGGCAATTATAAAGAAATTTGATGTATACAAATTCAATGGCAGTTATTTGCACATCAGAGAATGACGGCTGCCGCGGAGATGGAGACGAACTGTGATAATACTGTTATTAATTCCTTTTGGACATTTTTAATTCGGGCATGAGAGGGTTATCCGCCCGAATTCAAATGGGCGTGGTAAAAATTATTTTTTCTAGACATATGAGATATAGCAGGCCTCAATAGCAACTGACAAAAATTCCAATGCACTGGGTGTCCTGGTTCAAGGGCTGCAGAATGTTGTGCATATACAACATTGGGCGAGGGTGTTATAAATTATAATAAAAGTTTATTTTTATACCCACCACCGAAGGATGGGGGTATATTCATTTTGTCATTCCCTTTGCAACACATCGAAACATCCATTTCCGGCCCGATAAAATATATATATATTCTTGAACAGCGTAAAAATCTAAGAAGATCTAGCCATGTCAGTCCGTCTGTCCGACTGTCTGTTGAAATCACGCTACAGTCTTTCAAATAGAGATATTGAGCTGAAACTTTGGACAGATTCTTTTTTTGTCCATAAGCAGATTAAGTTCGAAGATGGGCTATATCGGACTATATCTTGATATAGCCCCCATATAGACCGATTTGCCGATTTAAGGTCTAAGGCCCATAAAAGCCACATTTATTATCCGATTATGCTTAAATTTGGGACAGTAAGTTGTGTCAGGCCGTTCGATATCCTTCTTAAATTTGGCCCAGAACGGATCAGACTTGGATATAGCTGCCATATGGACCCATACGACGATTTAAGGTCTTGAGCCCATAAAAGGCAAATTTATTGTCCGATTTCGCCGAAATTTGGAACAGTGAGTTGTGCTAGGCCCTTCAACATTCTTTTTCAATTTGGCACAAATCGGTTCAGATTTGGATATAGCTGCCATATAGACCGATCTCCCGATTTAAAATTTTGGGCCCATATAAGGCACATTTATTATCCGATTTCGCCTAAATTTCGGACAGTGAGTTGCGTTAGGCACTCCGACAACTTTCTGCAATTTGGCCCAGATCGGTTTAGATTCGGATATAACCGCCATATACACCGACCTCTCAATTTAAGGTTTTTGGGCCATAAAACCCACATTTATTAACCGATTTTGCTGAAATTCGGGACAGTGAATTATGTTGCGCTAGTCGATATCCTTATTTAATTTGGCTCAGATCGCTCCAGATTTGGATATAGCTGTCATATATACCGATCACTCGATTTATGGTCTTGGGCCCATTAAAGTCGTAGTGAGTTGTGTTAGGCCCTACGACATCCTTCTTCAATTTGGCCCAGACCGGCCCATATTTGAATATAGCTGCCATATATTTAGACCGATCTCTCGGCGATTTGTGTTAGGCCCTTCAGCATCGTTCTTCAACTCGGCCCAGATCGGTTCATATTTGGATATAGCTGCCATTTAGATCGATCTCTCGATTTATGGTCTTGGGCCCATAAAACAACATCCCTCTTCAATTTGGCACAGATCGGTTCAGATTTGGGTCAGATCGGTCTATATTTGAATATATCTACCAAAAATACCAATATTTTGTTCTACAAAATTGAACAATGACTTTTACTTACTGGACCACTTAATGTCCGTTTCGAATTTGGTCCAAATCGGACCATTTTTTGGTATAGCTGCTAAGGGGGCATAAATTGAGTATTCTTCACCGCTTTATGACGAGAGGTGGTTTACATATATACCCGAGGTGGTGGGCATCCAAAGTTCGGCCTGGCCGCCTTTTTACTTGTTTGCACTGAATCATTGAATTGTGGCTAGAGATCAGATACTTCAGAACAAGAATTTCAACCATTTCAACCTTCACAGTGGGAAGGTATGAGAAAGTAGCCTCAATAGCTTATTGATTTCAGAATACGTTATCCTAGGAAAAGAATAAATTCGTATTATATGTTCAAGGAAGCATTATACAATTCGTTTAATAGAATACATTATTTAACAATGTATTCGGAATGAGTTTTATAATTAATGCATTGTAATTTTATGATCCATTTTAATTTTTTTTTATTTTATAAAAATCTAATTATTAATCCCTCAAAAATCATTAAACAATTTATTCTGCTAAATATAAAAAAAAAAAATTGGATTTTAAACACCATTATGATTTTGGATAAATTTTCCTTTTTAGGAGGCAAGGACTTATGCGTGATATCAATTTAAACGGCAATTATAATCAAATATGGTCTGATTTAGAATATATTTGGCATATATGTGAGGGCTGTAATGTAACCTACTGGTAAAAACTTCGGCAAAATCAGACCAAGACACGCATTTATTAGCCAATGAAAAAATCCAAAAATAGGAAGAAACGTCTGTCATTCTGCACAACGCAGGGCAAACTAAATGATGTATGTTGTTTGATACGACAAGAAGGCAACAACAGAAAACGGAATTCATAATGAAAAAGAATCGTCACTCACAAAAACGCAATATTCCAACTTCATTTGATACGGTATTACACGCGGTAATCAATGTGAATTTTTTTGTCAAATGAAATTACCCCCTTTATTCTTTGATATATCTTAATAAATGCCATTTCTATAACGAATTATATTATGTACTAGCTGGACAGGGCCCGCTCCGCTACGCCTTCTTTCCCTCTCTTATTTTATCTGAGACCTATACGGGCACGGGCAGGAAATAAAATAATAATAAGTAAGGTGGTAAGGCCTTTCAGATATTTCAAAATTGCTGTGATCGGTAAATATATGCGGTATAGGAGTATTTTTGAGGGTGATATCAGATTCGTGATC
The DNA here is from genome assembly GCF_963082655.1 of Stomoxys calcitrans. Classification (NCBI taxonomy): domain Eukaryota; kingdom Metazoa; phylum Arthropoda; class Insecta; order Diptera; family Muscidae; genus Stomoxys; species Stomoxys calcitrans. The sequence goes on from NC_081552.1 coordinate 216,226,198, forward strand.
TAGTCCATATATTGTCATTATTGGTTTATATTTGGCGGGTTTTGGAGGTGGCGCGGCCCCTGTAGATATCCCACCCTATATAAGGATACCAAATTTCTGTTTAAGTTATTATAAACAAACTAAATTTCGCTTAAATCTACTACGTTGTCTTGGTTTTGGTTGTGAATTGGAGTAGCCAAATCCTTTGACCGGAAAGTGGGTATCATATTCATACTCTGTTCCCAAAAACCACTTTTGAGCTGCATATTGCTATAGTCGATACATATGAAGGGTTTAGGGGGAGTTTTTGAGTTGAGACGTATCTGAAACATTTGGCCATAAAACAGATACCAGATTCGAGTCCCTTTTTTCCATAATCCACAAATATGTACAGTTTGAGAGCTATGTAGGGTGTGTCGGCCACCCAGACACTTTGCACTGAAAAAATATCTGCATCGTGTTCTACTCTCAATTTTCTTTTGAGTCCCAATTGCCATTGGCTTAGGGGGAATTTATGGGGTGAGACAAACCCCAAAACACTTGTCCTCAAAATTGGATATCAAATTCGTTTTGTACTATCAAATACTTATTATTTATTGTCATAGTAGACAAATATGACCGATTTGAAGGGAGTTTAGGGGGCGGACCCCAAAATAATATCAGCATCGTGGTAGAGCAGAATTTTGTTTGGCCATATAATGTCAAGCATTTTGAAGGGCAACGGGTCTCGTTCAGATCCAGACTAATTATTATACCCTACACAAACACTGTGGTACAGGGTATTATAAGTGTGTGCATTTGTTTGCAGCGCTAAAAAGGAGAAGAGCTAGACCCATCGATAAGTATGCCGATCGACTCAGAATCACTTTCTGATTCGATATAGCCATGTCCGTCCGTCTGTGAGTCCATGTATGCTTGTAATCAAAGTGCAGGTCGTATTTATTGTCCATTGATTTTGGTAAAAATCGCTTCAGATTAAGATACAGCTCCCATATATATGTATCGCATAATTTGCACAAAATTTGGCACAGATTGTTCTTTTGCTGATCTTAACAGGTCTACAAAATTTTATCAAAATCGCTTCAGATTTAGATATAGCTCCCATATATATGTATCGCCCAATTTGCATTTAAATGGCCGTGGTAGCTACTATTTTCAACCGATGTGCACAAAATTTGGCACGGACTGTTTTGTTAATGATTTTAGTATACTTGCAAAATATCATCCAGCTCCCATACATATGTTAAACAATGTGTATGTCATATTTGAACTATACTTTTAAATACCTTTAATTTGATACCCATAGTATCAAATTAGCGGTGAAAGTCCTGTTGGGGGAGGGGGGGGGGGACCCTCCGAACATTTTGGGCAAAATTTGTATACCAAGTTCGCACTCTACTCTACAATACCTTTCATTTGATACCCATATTGTCCTAATCGGTAAATATGTCCGTCCGGGTGGGTTTTGGGTGGGGTGTCCCCCCAAGGTATTTGACCCAAAAATGTTATACCAATTTCGTGTGTTTTGGGGGTAACATTACGTGGCATACAAAATTTCGCTTAAATCGGTGTACGCATCTCCGGAAATTTGGCGTTTTTGAAAATTGGGGTATGGGTAAGGTCCGGATATCAAAAAATTTAGTACCCTATTTTCAGTCGTGTTTGAGTCTATACGAAACAGACAAACAAACAAACAAAGCGCAACAATTTCATTTTTATATAATAGAAGATTCTAAATGTAATACATTCACCATTTGCATACTGGGTTTTTACACAAAAGTTTAAAATTGCAAAGAACTAGCCTTTACTCTTCTTCTTACACGACCGTAAGCGGTTCATGTAGAAACTGATTGCGATGCTCTAACTGCTTGCGCAATTAACAGCATTTCAAGAAAGCCTACTCTATTGATCTAGAACCATATCTACAAGTCTGTCTTTATAAGTTGACTTTCTTAATGCATTAATTTTCCTGAAAGCAAATATTTTCTTCCAAAAATCAAGGCTTCCTATGAGCATACTTTCCAATATTGCTAATCTCTCTGCAACGTGCCTTTTCAAAATACATAAAGTCACACTCCAATTAATTTTTTTTTCACTTCGCTGCACTTATAGGGGAAACTCAATAAGTCATAATAATTATTTTTAATTAAATTATCACATTTTTTCTGTCTATACTTAACCAAACGAACAACAACAACATATCAAAAAAAAAAAAAAAGCAAAATATCTCTTTAATTAGTATAATTATAAAATGAAATCACCACAAATTACAATTGCATGTATTTCATGGCAATGTGAGAAATTGAGAGGACAATAGAGTTTGAGGTAGTTAATAGAATTTCAAATCCAATTACTACAATAGTTATAGCCGTTTTGTTTCATTTGCAATCAAGCATAACGGAATCCAAAAAAACCTAAACACCGTAGGAGCCACTGAAGTGGTAAGTCAAATTAAAATACTTACCCCAAGGCAGAAGGATGTATGCAATTTGAGAAGCTGATTCATTATGAGCCAATTTTTGTTTGATTTTAATACCAGACACAAAGGTTTGGGGAGTAAACTAATCGAGTCATTTCGCTTGAAACGCATCTAAATATTGACCTGCGACCAGATAAAGTATATATTCTTAATTGACTTGACATTGCAAGTTGATCTATCTATGACCATCCGTGTGTGGAAATAACGACAGACGGCTGGACAAAAAAGATGTCCTCTAGAAATTTTGCACACATACTTCTTATTAACGAAGGTCTACGGGTGTTGTATATGGGCTACATCGCTACAATATATACTCATAAATATATATTACACTAGCTGGCCCGCAACACCCCTTAAGCGGCTCCCTTCCGACAAAGGTCCAATTTTGAAAATAATAATACGGGAATAAAAAGGAGTCATACGGTGCCAAATCAGGACTATACGGCGGATGATTCATCAAATCGATGTTTTGAGTGCTCTCAAATACAGTGGTTTGAGCCGATGTGTGAGAGCTCGCATTGTCGTGGTTAAGAGTGATCCGTCTTCGGCTGACTTCTTGGAAACCAACTGGCAAAAAAAATGGAAGTGTATCACTCAGATTTTGTTCCAGATTTTGCGATGTTCCACTGGCACGATTGCGACTTGTCCAGTTTTTCCGAAAAAACCGGCGATCATTTGCTTGGAAGTGCTTCGTGCACTTGCAACTTTTGTTGGATTTGGCTCATCTTGAAACACCCATATAGTCTACTGCTGCTTACTCTTGGGCCCATACGCGTAAATCCACGCTTCATCACCTGTCACGGTGTCATAGACGTGTTTCGAAGAACAGCGATCGTGTTTTTGGAGCATTTCTTTCGACCAATCGACACTAGCGTTTTTTTGAGCGATTGACAAATTGTGTGGGATCCAATGCGAAAAATTTTTTTGACATTCAAATGTGCATGCAATATTGAATGCCTTTGCCACGAAATTCGTCTTGGAGTGAACTACGACCTTGGTTGAATTCAACATACCATCCATAAACACTGGTCCTTTATGGAGCTTCATCGCCAAAAAATTAATTAAGTTCACCGATGCACTGTTGTTGAGTTAATCCACGTCGAAAGTTGTAAAAAATAATCGCACGAAAATGTTCACGATTTAATTCCATTTTTTGGGCGAGATGAATCTTTAAAGTTACTGTAAACAATACAAATAGCGCTCATATGTCAAAACGTTCTCAGTACGTATAACCTTAAAAATGGCAAGCTGTCAGCTGGCAGATTGCAACACAAGGGTTGTTCAATCCAGATATATAAAAGGTAACCCACGTATGGTCGGAAATGGATATTTCGATGTGTTGCATACGGAATGACAATATGAATATACACCCATCCTTCGGTGGTGGGTATGCACATTTTTATACCCTCCACCATAAGATGGGGGGTATACTAATTTCGTCATTCTGTTTGTAACTACTCGAAATATTCGTCTGAGACCCCATAAAGTATATATATTCTTGATCGTCGCGACATTTCATGTCGATCTAGCCATGTCCGTCCGTGCGTCTGTCCGTCCGTCCGTCCGTCCGTCTGTCTGTCGAAAGCACGCTAACTTCCGAAGGAGTAAAGCTAGCCGCTTGAAATTTTGCACAAATACTTCTTATTAGTGTAGGTCAGTTGGTATTGTAAATGGGCCATATCGGTTCATGTTTTGATATAGCTGCCATATAAACCGATCTTGGGTCTTGACTTCTTGAGCCTCTAGAGTGCGAAATTCTTATCCGATTGGAATGAAATTTTGCACGACGTGTTTTGTTATGATATCCAACAACTGTGCTAAGTATTATTTGAATCGGTTCATAACCTGATATAGCTGCCATATAAACCGATCTGGGGTCTTGACTTCTTGAGCCTCTAGAGTGCGCAATTCTTATCCGATTGGAATGAAATTTTGCAAGACGTTTTTTATTGTTACTTTCAACAACTATGTCAAATAAGGTTCAAATCGGTTCATAACCTGATATAGCGGCCACATAAACCGATCTGGGATCTTGACTTCTTGAGCCACTAGAGGTCACAATTATTATCCGATTTGCCTGAAATTTTGTACGACGGATTCTCTCATGACCATCAACATACTTGTTTATTATGGTCTGAATAGGTCTATAGCCCGATACAGCTCCCATATAAATCGATCTCTCTATTTTACTTCTTGAGCCCCCAAAGAGCGCAATTCTTATTCGAATTGGCTGACATTTTACACAGGTCTCCAACTCATAATTTATTTGCGGTCCAAACCGGATCATATCTTGATATCGTTCTAATAGCAGAGCAAATCTTTTCTTATATCCTTTTTTACCTAAGAAGAGATGCCGGGAAAAGAACTCCGCAAATGCGATCCATGGTGGAGGGTATATAAGATTCGGCCCGGCCGAACTTAGCACGCTTTTACTTGTTTCTGATCAGTTTATATCCTTCAAAGAGGGTGATATCCCAAAATATTGAATATTGATTGGTTTTCACTGTACTTACAACATACATTTATGAATTTCTATGAATCCGAGTAACCAAACAAAAGGTCTTGTTAGGAAAAATTATATATTCACATACTGAGCAATATAAATAGATTTTAACAAAGTAATGAGCTCATTAATGTTTTGTTCATATGCTATTGAAAACTATTTCCAACTCGTATTCGAAGCGATAAAAATAAAGTTCAACTTCTCTTTCTCTCTCATGAAAGTTTCAGGAGTCAGGGTGAAGTTTTAAAGTTTTGGGGTGACTAACTGAGCTCATTAAAATAATAAACACATAAACTGTTTGCAGAATCATCCTGTTCTTCAATTTGTTGTTGTTGTTGCTATTAAACTCCAACTGGTTGCCATTATTGGCAACATTTTTGCAAACTCATTGAAGTGGCAAAATACAAAATGCCGAGTGGGATTGAGAAGTATGTAGTGCGGCGTACAAGAATAATTTGTATATTTATGAACATGTTAACATTGAGACATAAACAGGGAAACGCATAAATTTTCCCCCCTTCTGGCATACATAATTTATTTATTGTGCTTAGTGATGTTAGAAATATATATTGTAGGGAACCGGTAAGAGCATTAGTATCTAGGATGGCTAATAGAACCGTAAAGGAAAGTCGTTTTTCAATCAAGTTACCGCTCATCAAATATTATCAGAAAATTGTATCCGTATCTAGACTCGAAATCTATGCAAAAATACCCAGCTTCGGCCTAATATATAGAAAATATACAATCGGTTATTGTCCGGCTGCAGACCATAGGGTAATTTGTTTCTATTATAAATGGAACACAACGAAGCCCGTTTTTTTCAACTTAGGCAGAAAAATGTGTTTGTTGGCTTTGTAATAGCATTTGACTGGATTCCTAGATCGCGATTTCGTTTGGAACCATCCAAACTCGTCGGTAGGATTTGTCAAAAAGGTATGTCTTCTAGGTGGAAACTTTACTCTTAAGAGTATTTTCATTTGTAGCGCAGCAAGAAAGAAAAATACTCCACTTCATATGTTTCCACCAAATCAAGACATCCAACTATTACAAACAAACACACCCAACTGCCCAAAATAAACAAATAGGGAAAGGCAAAAGTCGAACGTTTCCGACTATTAATAAAAAGTGTAAATTGGTCGAGATTATCACATGGAGTATATATTTCACTTTGAATCAACTTTGTTGAACCTCGGCAGAAGTGTAGAATCCGTAACAAAATTTGGACAAGTCCGTATAAAATTTCGATAACAACGGCTCGATATGTCTGAATCGATATGGCCTAAATCTGAATCGATATGGTCCATTTGCAATCCCCAACGACCTAAATATTAAGTATCTGTGCAAAATATAAAGCACCTAGCTTTACGCGTTCGACCGCCATCGTGATTTCGACAGATTGAGGAACGGACGTACGTACATAGCTAGATCGACTCAGAGCGTCGAGACGAGCAATCTACTTTATTGGGTCTTAGATGAATATTTCGAGGTGTTCCAAACGGAATGACTAGATAAGTATACCACTATCCTATGGTGGTGGGTAGAAAAATGCATCATTTATGAAACCATAGTAGCTATATCCAAATATAGTCAGAGTCCACCATATTCTGGAAGGCTATGCCAAGGTCGAACACAACTCATTGTACCAAATTCATCGGTTAAAAAGTGCACTTTTTATGGGTCTAACAACTTAACTCAGGAGATCGGTATATGTATTGGGTTGCCCAAAAAGTAATTGCGGATTTTTCGGTCGGCCAAATGAAGTTGATGATGACCCAATTAAAGCATTTATCGAATTGTATCGTCATGTAATTGAGCGTGAGATAGAAGTTAAATATACCAAAATCAACCGTTCATTATCACATAAAAAGTCTTGGACTGGTGAAAAAGCTTGATATTTGGGTACCACATGTATTGAAAGAAATTCATTTAACAAACCGAATCAACGCTTGTGATATGCACCTTAAACTCAATGAATTCGATCCGTTTTTAAAATGAATCATAACTGGAGATGAAAAATGGATTGTTTACAACAACGTAAGTCGAAAACGATCATGGTCCAAGCATGGTGAACCAGCTCAAACCACTCCAAAGGTTGATATCCACCAAAAGAAGGTTATGCTGTCTGTTTGGTGGGATTGGAAGGGTCTGGTATATTTTGAGTTGCTTCCAAGGAACCAAACGATTATTTCGGATGTTTACTGTCAACAATTGGACAAATTAATTACAGCCATCAAGGAGAAGCGACCAGAATTGGTCAATCGTAAAGGTGTCATATTCCACCAGGACAACGCTAGACCGCACACATCTTTGGTCACTCGCCAAAAACTGAGTGAGCTTGGCTGGGAACTTTTGATACATTCACCATATAGCCCTGACCTTGCACCATCAGACTACCATTTATTTCGATCTTTGCAGAACTCCTTAAATGGTAAAACTTTCGGCAATGATGAGGCTATAAAATCGCACTTGGTTCAGATAAAGGCCAGAAGTTCTATGAGCGTGGAATACTAAATTTGCCAGGAAGATGGCAAAAGGTTATCGAACAAAATGGCAATTATATATTTGATTAAAGTTCATTCTAAGTTTTATTAAAACTGCATTTACTTTCTTTTAAAAAAATCCGCAATTACTTTTTGGGCAACCCAATATATAACATCTATATCTATATCTAAATACAGACCAAACTGGAACATATTGAACACGAATGTGGAAGATTCTTACACAGCCCGCGTAAGCCTAACAACGAATTTTTATTGGCGTTGCACACGTCATGGTATTGGTCTGAAATCACTGCTGCAACACTTTAAATAGTTCGTTGAGTGATCACCAATCGGATACGATTTGCGACCTATAGGGGCTCAAGAAATAAAAACGGGAGATGGGTTAATATGGTACTAATATCAGGTTATGAACCAATTTGGACCATACTTGGGACAGTTTTTGGAAGTTTTAGCCAAATCGGATAAAATTCAGCTCTGACTTTATGATTCTTGTTTGAACCGTTGGGTGGAGCGGACGTTTTGTTATTTCACTCCGCAAGAATTTTCCTGTAGTTCGTAATACGTCATTATTTGCGATAGAAGTATCCATTAGGTGGTTGATGATCTGCGTCTGTTTCCAGTGAAGCGGCAGATCTACAGCCCGGGAGTAGGCTTAGAATGGTCTCCAAAGACCCAACAGCAGTGATAGTGGTATCAGACCGTAGCATGTTTTCTGCTACTGAAACCTCGACTGGTGGAGCGGTTGCTCCAGGCTCCTCTAGCCGACAGACGACTGGTCAGCAGGAAGACACCTGGTTTCAGTCTCTAGGACAAGGCCGAGCCAATTCTATCTTCGCAAGCCTATAGTTTGCCTAGGACAACGGCCTTCCCCGGCAAACCATCACGCTCATTAAGAGGTTGGAATAATAGAAGACGCATCACTCTCAAGTTTATTGAAAGGCTTGGTGCGAATGATTCTATGACGCTAACTAATAGGAAAGAGGCTCCCTAAATTGGTCTCGGGAATTTGTTGCACAGGCTATCACAAAGACTAAACGTCTAGATTCGGAAACTGTACCGCAGTCAGCCAAAAGGTTGTGGTCACCTGGAGGACATCCCATGCCTTTAAAGAACTAGGGCAAACAATAGTAAGGTGGGTGGAAGAACCCTTGATAATGTCCCTTGGTGTAACAGTTGGCGACAAGGGAGAATAACAGAGCTGTATACCTAGGAATAATTGGAGTGGCATAGTCAAAGGTCATCAGTATATTTCGATGTTCTTGCGGAATTTCCTGGGTCTCCTCCAGTTTGTGACGATGCAGGCTGGTATCGAGGCCGATACAGACTAATTTCCTTCGTTGATTAACACTCAATTGATATTTATCGTTGTGCGCTAAGAAGGATTGGTGAGATCTGGCCAGGTGCAGCACTAGATTTAGTCAAGAAGGAAGATATTCCTTCTCGACCAATGGCGCATGCTTGGATACCAAGGATTCCCTCAGATCCTGAATCGATAGAAGATTAGGGAATGTAATCCCAATATTTCAACCACCGACTGGAAGATTGGTAGATTGGATGAGGCTGATGGTGACCGGAGACATGCAGTATTTGTACTAAACTCCGGCTGTCTGTCCTAAACAAGTCTGAAGGGGTTGTATCCTACGGATTCAACAAGTTGAAACTGAAGGTCTATAGAAGCGGTGGTGTTGGGGAATCAAGAGACAACTCAGCAGTTGTTAATGAACAGTTTTTTGAAGAAATATCGGCCACATCGCAAAGGTCTACCGGATTGCAGGAGACTGAAAATCCTCCTGCCATAATCAAGACAGGAGGGGATGGCATCGCAACGTGAGCAGACAAACCCTGTGTGGATGGCTCATCCGGTTGGACTGGGCTCAAGGTGCGCGCCAGCGGGGAAGCACAGAGCTCAAAAAGTACTTCGACAGTAGCAGCTAGTGAAGCAACTAAAGAGGAAACGTCCACACCGCAAGTGTCCAGTGTCCTGGGGAATAGTGGTTCCAATATTTCGTCACCAGCCCCTGGATGCGAACGGAAGCTTATCATGACAAATTCTAACGAATCTTGTGAGTATGAACTGCTGGTGGAGTCAGAAGACGAAGCTAACACAACAGTGTTGGAAGTTCTGAATCCTGACTATGGTCAGGTTTCTACATATAAATCTCCACCATTGTAAGGCTGCTACGGCTGCATTAAAGGTCCTCCTGATGGCAGGGGGATTTGACGTGGTTCCTATCCAGGAACCATGGGTGTGTGGAGGAATGGTACGTGAACTACGAATTTCAGAGCCTGTATTCTAGCAAAGAGAGGTCTAGATGTCGCTAAGCACTGAAGATTTTGTAGTAGCCTGCCTTGAAACAAGTCTCATTACTGGCTGGCTTCCATATATATGGCACACCATTCAGAGATGCCGCCTTCAAACCTTAAGTCGCTGGCTGAAGCCGCTTTTATAGGGAAGAAGAGTCTCATCGTAGAAAGTGATGTTAATACACGTACAAATATGTGGAAGTTCGGATGTCAACGAAAGGGGTGATCTGCTTATGGAATATATTATAAATTGCAATCTGGCGATTTGTAATGAAGGGGTTAAACCGACCTTTATAACCAGGAACAGGCAGGAGGTACTAGATATTACCTTTGTATCAGATTGTATAAGTGGAAGAATATGCGACTGGGAAGTTTTGGATGACCACAGCTTCACTGATCATCTGACTTGGAGAAAATACTGCAGAAGTCGTCGCTCGGCTGTACAGAAGACAGGCGAATTTCGGTACAAATTCTGAATGTCTTTCGCTTCTAGACAAGAAAAGGAAGTGGAAACTACGGAGGATATAGACATAGTGCACAAGTGGATCACGAAAGCCCTGAATGACTCGCTTGTGTCAGCATGCCCTAGTGCCAAGTAAAGCAGCAAACAGCGACCGCCATGGTGGACCCCAGAGCTAGTTGGTCTAAGAAAGGACTGCAAAAAACTCTTCAACAGAGCAAAAGCCAATTCGGAAATTCTCCAACGGGTAATGTGGCGACAGAAGAGGTTGTCACTGGTATGCATTCGTGGGAGGATATAAGGGAAATTGTGTCTGCGCCGAAAATCCTTTGGGCGATAAGAAGTTTCAACTCCTTCAAATCGCCAGGCACTGATGATGTATCACCGGTTGAATTACAAGCTGTGTCTGATAGACTGGTAGATTGATATGTGAGAAGTTTGCCCTTAGTGGAATGTTCATGGGCCAAATTTGCAAAATTTGCATATTTGTCTGATAGACTGGTTCCCTGGCTTAGGGAGATATACTCTGCTTGCATCAGAATGTCATATATATCTGTGGGATGGAGGGTCGCGAGAGGATGATAGAAACGTATCTTAGCGCAAACACTTCTGGAGATCGCCTGTCGCGGCAGCAGCATGCATAAAGTAAAGGCAAGTCCACTGAAACAGCCCTTCACGACCTAGTAGGCTACATATAGGGTTCTCTCGCTGTCAAGGAATATAAAATGGTAGCATTTCTTGACATTGAAGGTGCTTTCAATAATGTAAAACCGACGTCAATCATGAAGGAGTTGGAGTTTCTTGGCATCAACTCTACTGTATGTGGATCTAAAAAGATGGGTCAGCAGAGGATGACGTGATGACGTGGCTATTGCGGTTAGGGGAAAATTTGCCAGCCTTCTTTGATATATACTTCACGAAGCGCAGCGAGACTTTCGGGCTACCGAAAGTGGTCTAGCGATAGAAGACAGAAGATAAAAGTTACCCACAGTGACACCTATCTCCTTTTGAGGGCCTTACGGGGACCGTTAGGTGAAAAGTAAAGCGTTTTTAAACAACGAGACGAAATTGATAAACTTTACTACCGAAATTCAGAGTCAGTGGCTTCAATCTTAAAAGCACTACGATTAGGCTAATTTGTGGCTGAATGGCTTCGTCAATAAGTAAAATATGCGTTATTGGTCAGACTGCAATCCACACGTACTCCATGAGTCATCATTGCATCCCGAAAAAATTACGGTTTGGTGCTGTTTATGGGGCGGCGGCGTCATTGGGCCGTACTTCTGCCTCGGTCGTGCGATTTGATGCCATTGTACTTGCCTGTGGGGCTATGTCAAGTCTATGTTCTATGTCAACAAGCCAACGACGATTGATGAACTTTGTACGAATATCGAACGTCAAATTGCAGCAGTATCAGCCGATTTTTGCTTGAAAACCTCCCAAAATTGGGTTCAGTGTCTGGACTTGTGCAAACGTGCCCGTGGTGGTCATGCAAAAGCAATCGAATTCCATATAGAATGACATCAATCGTACATGCATAGAAATAAATAATTTCATTGATATCGGTAACCGTTTCTTTTATTTAAAAAATTCTTGAAAGGCCCCACTTTATAATTGCTCTTCACCACGGTCTGAAGTGGACGATAAACTCTACCGAGGTATTGCTTTGGGTTTTTTGTTATCAATTGATCTCCTGGGTACGGCAGTGCTGTTTAGATGATGGATGATAGATAGTGCTGGTTTATCAGTCGGAGTAGAAGGGTTGACGGTAGGATGGATGGTGGAAAGGTTGAAGCGACGGGGCGGATGGATGAATGGTTAGTAGATTACTTGGAAAAGCTGAGTGAGTTGAAGGCTACCGTACCGTTGTAGTCTTCGGAGCTGGTAGAGTGGGTGTGAGCGTAGAAGATCTGATGGTTTGGATGTTTTTTTTCCATACGGTCTCGCTGCTATTCCTTGCGTATAGCAGAATGAATAACGTGTTGTGTGAATGTTTCGGTGGCATTCCTGTTTTGGATCAGTCTTGTGCTGAGTCATATTGTACCACTATTCGTGATAGAACCGATTGGAAATACGATATGCCTGGTTACCCGACCACTGAAATATGAAACAGATCAACCCCTATTTAGAAGCAACTATGGATATGGTAGTGGAGATATAATAAAATAGGATGATTAAAGATCCATGATTTCATAGTTCGAAAGGCCGAACATAACATGTTTCTATTTGTTTTTAAGACACTTTTATCTGCAAACAAGTAAAAAGGCGTTAAGTTCGGCCGGGGCTAACATTGGATACCCGCCACCTCGGGTATATATGTAAACCACCGTCAAAATCCGGCGAAAAATGCATACCTTATGCCCCATAGCGGCTATATCGATACGTTCCGATTTGGACCAAACACTAATAAGTAAAAGCCATTGTTCAATTGTGTATAACAAAATATTGATATTTTTAGTAGCTATATCTAAAAATAAACCGATCTGAACCATAAACGGCACGGATATCGAAAAGTCTAACGTAAGTCACGGTGTCAAATTTCAGTAAAATCGGATTATAAATGTGCCTTTTATGGGGTCAAGACTTTAAATCGAGATATCGGTCTATATGACAGCTATATCAAAATATGGACCGATTTGGGCCAAGTTGCAGAAACATGTCGAAGAGCCTAATACTACTCACTGTCCCAAAATTTCGTCGAACTCGGACAATAAATGCGCCTTTTATGGGCCCAAAACCTTAAATGGAGAGATCGGTCTATATGACAGCTATATCCAAATATGGACCGATTTGACCGACTTCAAATCGAGATATCGGTCTATATGACAGCTATATCCAAATCTGGACCGATTTGAGCCAAATTGCAGAAGTATTTCGACGGTCTTAACGTCGAAATTTTTGACGGTGAGTAACGTCAAAAATTTCGACGACATCGGACAATGATAGAAGTATCATGGGCCCAAAACCTTAAATCTAGAGATCGATCTATATGGCAGCTATATTTAAATCTTGATCGATGTAAGCCAAATTGCAGAAATATTTCGAGGGGCTTTACTTAACTCACTGTCCCAAACTTCGGGACAGAGAAGGATATTGAACTGTCCCAAACTTCGGGACAGAGAAGGATATTTAATGGCCGAACGCAACCCACTGTCCCAAATTTTGGCAAAATCGGACAATAAATGCGCCTTTTATGGTCCCAAGACCGTAAATCGAGAGATCGGTCGGTCGGACCGATCAGGGCCAAATTGAAGAAATATATCGAGTGGCTTATCGTAACTCACTGTCCCAAATTTCGGCAACATCGGGCAATAAATGCTCCTTTTATGGGTCCAAAACCTTATATCGTGAGATCGGTCTTTATGGCAGCTATATCCAAATCTGGACCGATTTGAGCCAAATTGAAAAACAATGTCAAAGGGCCCAACATAATTCACTGTCCCAAATTTTGGCGACATCGAATAATAAATGCGCCTCTTATGGGCCCAAAACCTTAAATCGAGAGATCGGTATATATGGCAGCTTTATTCAAATCTGGAACGATCTGGGCCAAATTAAAACAGGATGTCGAAGGTCCTAACACAACTCACTGTCCCAAATTTCGGCGATATCGGACAATAAATGCACCTATATTGGCCTAAAGCTTTAAATCGAGAGATCGGTCTATATGGCAACTATATCCAAATCTGGACCAATCGGGGCCAAATTGAAGTAAGATGTCGAGTGGTTTAACACAATTAACTGTCCCAAATTTCAACACAATCGGGTAATAAATAGTGGCTTTTATGGGCCTAAGACCTTAAATCGAGAGATCGGTCTATATGGCAACTTTATCCGAATCATGACCGATCGGGGACAAATTAAAGAAAGATGTCGAGTGGGTTAGCACAACTCACTGTCCTAAAATTCAGTAAAATCGGATAATAAATGTGGCTTTTAGGCCTAGGAGCCTAAATCGGCGGATTGGTCTATATGGGGGCTATAGCAAGATATAGTCCGACATAGGCCATCTTCGATTTTAACCTGCTTTTGGACCAAAAAAAAGAATCTGTGCAAAGTTTCAGCTCAATAACACCATTTTTATAGCCTGTAGCATAATTTCAACAGACAGACGGACAGACATGGCTGGATCGCCTTAGATTTTTACGGCGATCAAGAATATATATATTCTTGATCTGATATTTCGATGTGTTGCAAACGGAATGATAAAATCAATATACCCCCATCCTTCGGTGGTGGGCATAAAAACGAAAAAAAAAACATCGGGACATCTCTATTCGTTTTGTGTTAGAGTTGAAATTTTGTATATGGTCTCGTTAACACCTCAGCTCTAACCATTTCAAATTTCAAAGAGTTATCTTTATCCGTTCTTAAATGACATAGTTTTTATTTGTTTTTATCGGTACTATCCCACTGTTTTAGTTTTTAGTTTTTATCGGTTCTATCCGCCGTGACAGGTTACTGTCTGATTGAAAAACATGCTGATACCATTGAAAGTAATAGTTTTTGCGAAACATGTAACCATTCTCTGATTTAGCGGATATGATAATTCGTAAGTTAAAAAGCTTCTTAAAGCGATTTAGCTGGGTCAAGGGTAAAAACCAAAAGGCATTTTTCTTCTCTTGTGGTATTACAATGGTTTAAAATCTCTAAGTGAATTTGATTGGAGACTTCCCGTAAAACGTAATCTAACTTAGCTTTTCTTTGTTAGATTTAAGTGTGATCACTTCTCTCTTCTCCTCGCAGGACGGTTGTATAAGAGAGTTTTTGCAAGTCCCAGACATTTACGAGCTTAACATTGAACTTTAAGAAATTAACCGAATCAGTTCAGGGGAATCGGTCTCACATCACTATGAGTAGCATGCTAGGGTTTCGCATGGGTACTCACACTCATAGGTTTGCCGTCATTATGGCATTGTGTTGTATTGTAATAAAATGTTAGTTTTGTGTATTACCACATATTGAACATGTGGAAATTTGACATTTATTGTTGTCAAATATTTTATTTATAGTTACGCACATTTTTTTTTTGCCATCTCTGTCGCATTTATTTACTCCGTCGTCCTTGTAGCCGGAATTAGATTATATTAGTGTAGCCAAGCGTGTTCTGTGGCATGTCATACAAGACCAATTTCCTTTCCCCATTAAAAAAAAAAAAAAAAAAACAAACCCAAAAAGAGTACAAAAGGGCGGGTATATTGAAATGTTTTCCTTTTTGGCAAAACAACAAAAAGAACTTCTTCATCTCCCGAGCGCGTATAAAAGAAGAACGAACATAACAATTGTTAGCAATAATAATAGATTTCGATTTGATTTGTTCACAAAGTCGTTGTGATGTTAATAATCGAAGAACAAAAGTTTCGTAGACCCTTTGAATGGGCGCATTATGGCGCTTTGATATTGAAGGAGCTGAAGGAGACGGGTGGTGGAAGTATTGTAGCAACAATATTAGATCATCATTGACATCGTTCGCATCATGATGTGTTTAATGCCTTTTTAAGTATTGTCATATAAACTTATTGTTATATGAAGTGATTTATGTAAGGAACACATGTTCAGGGCTCAATTTTTAACCACAAAAACAGCCCGGCTAAATGAAGTATAGCAAACATGAAAATATATGAAGTGCCAAAACAAAAAGTTGACAATTTATTGCGAAATAAACAAACAGAGTAAAGAGAGGGAGAGAGAGAGAGAATGTGAATATGTTGTTAAATGTTGTTATTACGGTATAAAGTGCTTGTAGAAGTATTGACCAAACGTGGCTTAACAGATAACTCATATCACCATAGAAATTTATAGTGATAGTCTAGGGCTACATAAAAGCTATTCTCCATTGTCCTATCAGGAACAAAAGAAGGAAAAAGCCTTCGAGTGCCTTACGTTTATACACCGCTTCAAAAAGCCTAACAACTTTCCAAGGCTTATTCAATTCTATTGAAATTCAGCAAGCTTTGCAATTTTTGTTATATTGTCATTGTAAAAAAGTAAAAGATATCTATTTATAGGCAAACATGGATAAGAATTGATATGCTAATGGAGCTATACCAAGTAATGAACCGATTTGGGGCCAAGCTTGGTTTGGATGTTTAAGACCAAAGTAGAAGTCATTGTGCAAAATTAACGCCAAATCGAACAAGCAGTGCGCCCAATAGCCGCTCATAAATTCAAGATCAGAGATTGGTTTATATGGGAGCAATATCAATTTATTCACCGATTTGGACCGTACTTGGCACAGTTGTTGAAAGTCAAATTAAAACACTTCCCTTAAAATTTCGGACCAATCAGATAATATTTGCTAACTCTAGCGGCTCAAGAGGTCAAGATCCGAGATCGGTTTATACGGGAGATATATATCAAGCAATGACCGTCCGCTGTTCCACAATGTTGCACGCCCATTCGTCATCCACTCCCTTAACTAGGACTGTGGCGACTCTAAAGGTTTCGGGCTAAACAAGTTTATTGACGGCAGTCCTCGGGACTTCACCGCCAAATGATCTGCCCTTTTATTTCCCCTTACTACGTTATGGCCCTGCTTTTGCCATCCTTAGAGAAGGCGTTAATCTCCTTTTTACACTGCAAGACTGTTCGTGACATTACAGTCCTGGTTGTTATTGCCCTTATGGCAATTTTACTGTCGGTAAAGATATTCACACTTGATGTCTTCGCGTTAGAACCACACCACTTCACGCCTGCAGGATCGTATTATGGTCAGGCAGTCTAAAACAGATCTCAGTCCCTGAGTTCTCAATATATACCCCCAGGCCCATTCTGTCCTCTAGCTTTGATCCATCCGTGTAACATGATCTTCCAGATGGCAATACTAGGATTCCAAGACAGTGCCGCTGGCAGCAGTGCTTCGCACTCGACCTCAAGGTTCATCTCAGGTATCCGATCGGAAACCTCTTCATTTCCTTCCAGGTCGCCACGATTATACCACGATTGTATGAGCTGCTACCATCTTCAATCCATTCTAGCAACGCCTTAAGTCTCATAGCCGCAGTGGCTATGAGAGATTTTATTCAAAATTTCAGCCAAATCGGATTATTGCTGCTCCCACAAGAGGCTCAAGAAGTCACGATCTCAGATAGGTTTATAAGGCAGCTATATCAGGTTATAAGCCAAATAAGACCACACTTGGCATAGTTCTTGAATGTCAAAACAAAAGGGAGCTGTATTAGGCTATGCCATATTCGACATTTGAACCATTCTGAATAAAGTTGTTGGAAGTCATAACAAAACATGTCATGCAATACTTCAGTTAAATCGGATAGGAATTGCTTCCTGTAGAGGCTCAAGAAGTCAAGACCCCAGATCGGTTTATATGGCAGCAATATAAGGTTATGGACCGATTTGAACTATTCTTAGCACAGTGCTTAAAAGTCATACCAAAACACCTCATGCAAAATTTCAGCCAAATCGGATAATAATTGCGTCCTCTAGTGGTTCAAGAAGTCAAGATCCAAGATCGGTTTATATGGGAAATATATCAGGTCATAAACCGATTTTAACAGTACTTTGCACAGTTATTGGGAATCCAAACAAATCACTTCGTGCAAAATTTTGCGACCTATAGCAGCACATGACTTCAATTTCATTTTTTAAGTACGGGAATAAAAAAAAACAAGTCATTCGGTACCAAGTCAGGACTATACGGCGGATGACTCTTTAAAATGCAGTTGTTTCGTATTTTTGGAACATGTCAAAACGTTTCGTGTACGAATAACCTCAAAAATGTCAAGCTTAACGATAGAGCTGTCAGTTGGCAGGTTGCAACAGCTCAAAAACAAAATATAAAACCCCCGAGCGTCTTTATCTTCTTAAGATTTTCAAAGTAATCACTTCAAGTTTTCTGGGTGATGGGCTACTAACCAGAAGTCCCAACATATCCTTATATATCCACTACCATAGGATCTAGTCTTTGCGTTTGTAGCACCTCGAAATATTTATCTTAGACCCCATAAAGTTTATATATTATAGATTGTCTCTTCGTTCTGAGTCGATCTAGGCATATCCGTCCGTTCGTCCGTCTGTCTAAATCACGACAGGGGAGAAGCGCGTAAGTAAGTATTTATGAAGGTCGTTGGGGATTGCAAATGGACCATATCAGTTCAGATTCGGGTACAGCTCCCATATAAACCGATCTCCCGATTTGACTTCTAAAGCCTTTACAAGCCGCAGCTTTTCTCCGATTTGGCACATAGTGTTCTGATATGACTTCCAATAACTGTACTTAATACAGCTCAAATCGGTCTATAACCTAATATAGCTCTCATACAAACCGATCTCCCGATTTGACTTGAGCCCATGGAAGGCCGGAATTTTCGTCCGATTTGTCAAAAATTTCCAAAAAGTGTTCTGTTATTACTTCCAATAACTGCGCAAAGTACGGTTAAAATGGGTCAATAACCTGATATAGCTCCCATATATACCGTTCTCTCAATTTGACTTCTTGAGCCCCTGAACGCCACAATTTTTGTCCGATTTGGCTAATATTTTCCATAGTGTTCTGCTATGACTTTCAATAACTGTGCCAAGTACGGTCCAAATCGGGTCACAATCTGATATGGCTCCCATATAAAGGGTGATTTTTTTGAGGTTAGGATTTTCATGCATTAGTATTTGACAGATCACGTGGGATTTCAGACATGGTGTCAAAGAGAAAGATGCTCAGTATGCTTTGACATTTCATCATGAATAGACTTACTAACGAGCAACGCTTGCAAATCATTTAATTTTATTACCAAAATCAGTGTTCGGTTCGAAATGTGTTCATTCACCGTAACGTTGCGTCCAACAGCATCTTTGAAAAAATACGGTCCAATGATTCCACCAGCGTACAAACCACACCAAACAGTGCATTTTTCGGGATGCATGGGCAGTTCTTGAACGGCTTCTGGTTGCTCTTCACTCCAAATGCGGCAATTTTGCTTATTTACGTAGCCATTCAACCAGAAATGAGCCTTATCGCTGAACAAAATTTGTCGATAAAAAAGCGGATTTTCTGCCAACTTTTCTAGGGCCCATTCACTGAAAATGATTTGCAAGCGTTGCTCGTTAGTAAGTCTGTTCATGATGAAATGTCAAAGCATACTGAGCATCTTTCTCTTTGACACCATGTCTGAAATCCCACGTGATCTGTCAAATACTAATGCATGAAAATCCTAACCTCAAAAAAATCACCCTTTAAAACGATCTCCCGGTTTGACTTCTTGAACCGTGGAAGCCGCCATTGTTGTCCGATTTACCTTAAGGTTTGCAGATGGTATTCTTTTACGATTTCCAACAACTGCGTCAAGTACAATTCAAATTGGTTTATAAATTGATATAGCTCCCGTATAAACTAATCTCTCGATATAATTTCTTGAGCCGCCCTAGGAAGCCACATTTTTAGTCAGATTTAGCTAGTATTTTCCAAATGTGTTCTGCTATGACTTCCAATAACTGTGCCAAGTACGGTCCAACTCATTCTATAACATGATATAGCTCCCATATAAACCGATCTCCATATTTGACTTCTTGAGCCCCTGGAAGCTTCGATTTTTGTCCGATTTACATAACACATTGCAAATAGTATTCTGCTATGAGTTCCAACAACTGTGCCAAGTACGGTTCATAACGGTCTATAACCTGACATAGCTCCCGTATATACAAATCTCCCGATTTGAATCCTTGAGCTCACGAAAATCACATTTTTTGTCCAATTTGGCAAAAATTTTGCAGATAGTGTTCTGTTATGACTTCAAATAACTCAACCTATTACGGTCCAAATCGGTTTATAATCTGATATGGTTCCCACATAATCCGATCTCCATATTTGATCTTGATCTCCATTCTTGATCTATTACAAGGCGCAATTTTTGTCCAATTTAGCTGAAATTGGACCATATAAACCGGTCTCTCGATGATCCTTGTTCGGTTCCAATGAAGCTTTAATTTTTGCTGGTTTGACAGAAGTTCGGTATGTAAAGCATGATTTTTAAGAGCTATAGGAAAGCTTAAAAAAAACAAGTAAAAGCGTGCTAAGTTCGGCCGGGCCGAATCTTATATACCCTCCTCCATAGATCCCTTTTGTCATGTTCTTTGAATGACATTTTCAAATAGAAAAACACCAGTCATAGAAAAACATCACCTCCAAAATTTCAGGCAAGTAATAATTGCGCCCCCCAGAGGCTCCAAAAGGCAAACTGGGAGATCGGTTTATATGGCAGCTATATCAGGTTATATACCAATTTAGACCATACTAGGAGCAGTTGTCTTAAGCCATACCAAAACGACTTATGCACATTCCCACCATATATGAAAAGAATTGCGCCCTCCGGAAGCCCAAGAAGTCTAATTGGGAGATCGATTTATTTGGCTGCTATATCAGGCTATGGACTGATTTAGACCACACTTGACACAGTTGTTGGAAGTCAAATCAAAACACTTCATGCAAAATATCAGCCTATTCGAATAAGAATTGCTCCCTCCAGAAGATCTAGCAGTCAAGACCCAAGGTCGGTTTATATGACAGCTATATGAGATTATCAACCGATTTGACCATACCTAGCACAGTTGTCGGAAGAGACACCAAAATACTACGTACAAAATTTCAGCCAAATCGGATAAGAATTGCGCCCTCTAGAAGTTCAAGAAGTCAAGACCCAAGATCGGTTAATATCGCAGCTATATCAAAACATGAGCCGATTTGGCCCATTTACAATCCCAAACGACCTACACTAATAAGAAATAATTGTGTAAAATTTCAAGCGCCCAGCTTTACTCATTCGGTCGGACATGGCTAGATCGACTTCAAATGTCATTACGATTAAGAATAGATGTATATTTTATGGGGTCTTAGACGCATATTTCAAGGTGTTACAAATGGAATGACGAAATTAATATACCTCCCATCCTGTGGTCGAGGGTATAAAAACACATAAAATTCAGCAAAATGTATAAAATCTTTATTTGAATCGATAGAACGGTCCATATAATTTAATGTTCGAAAGTTATTTCATGCAAATGTTGAGTGTAACTACACCTCAAATGGTCCATCCGCTTAGTCCAATTTTGGGATGCTCTTTAAAACATTTCGGTCGAAATCTCACAAATAAATTCTTTAATGTTGTCTCCCAATGCGTAAATTAAGGCAGGCTGGTCTGTATAAACACGAGCTAACATTCAAAAATCTCTGACACCAAGTTTCGAGGTGTCTCCCACCACTTGATTTTTCCATCGGGCTTTTAGTCTTCCCGGTTTGCGTGTACCAACGTGTTTGCCTTCAAACACGCTACAGCAAAGAATTCTTTTTTGCTGTAGCTTCTTCATTCATTCTGACAACACGACCTAGCCAACGCAGCCGTTGTATTTTGATGCGTGTAACTATGCAATCGTCGTCATACAGCTCGTGGTTCATACGTGCCTACATTTTCCATTATCGCAAACTGGTCCATATATTTTACGAAGAATCTTTCTCTCAAATACTCCAAGCACTGCCGCATCTGCTTTCACAAGTAACCGTGCTTCAGAACAATATAACAGCACGGATAGTATCAGTATCTTCTGGCCTTGTTTCTAAACTGTTTTCTTAGTCCGAAGTAGCATCTGTTTGCCAGTATTATTCTTCGCTTAATCTCATAACTGGTGTCATGGTGTTACGGCGGTACCGAGGTAGATAAAGTTACTGACTGTTGTGGTTCCCAAATTTCTCCATATTCTTTATCTGCTCGGTTGTGTAAGGCTTTTTGGGAGTTGAAACCATCCATTTCGTCTTGACTCCATTTACTGCCAGACCTATTTCTAAACTGCCTACTTGTTTTTAAACTGCATACTTAGTCCAAAGTAGCATCTGTTTGCAAGTATTATACTTCGCATTATTTCAAAATTGGTGTCATTCGTTTCGGTTACGGCGGTGCCGAAGTAGATAAAGTTGCTGAATATCTCAAAGTTGTGGTTCCCAACTTTCTCCATGTTCTTTATCTGCTCGGTTGTACAAGGCTTTTTGGGAGTGGAAACCATCCATTTCGTCTTATCTCCATTTACTGCCAGACCCATTTTCACTGACTCTCTTTCGATTCTTTCAAAGGCTGCAGTTTCTACTTTCGGTGACCGACCTATGATATCGATGTCGTCGGCATAGGCGAGTAGCATGTGTTCTCTTTTGATTAGTGTGCCATATCTATTCACATCTGCATCTCGTATAATCTTCTCCAGCAGAATATTAAAGAGATCACACGATAGGCTGTCTCCTTGTCTGAAACCTCGTTTGGTATTAAATGGTTCGGAGAGATTCTTTCCTATTCTTACTGAGGAACGCGTATCAGTGCCATCCTGCAGAGTCTTATTAATTTTGCAGCGATACCAAACTCAGACATGGCTTGAAATACCTTTGAACGTAAAGGAGTATCGAAGGCGGCTTTGTAGTCAACAAAGAGATGGTAGGTGTTGATTTGTCCTTCTCGGGTATTTTCGAGGATTTGGCGCAGTGTGAATATCTGGTTTAAAGCCGCTTGATAGGGCCCCATTACCACATTTTAATCTTTCACACAGTACGCTCGAGAGTATCTTGTGTGCGATGGGTAGGAGAGTTTTTCCTCTGTAGTTGGCACATCCGTCTTGTCTCCTTTCGGGTGTACGGGACATAGTATGCTCAGATTCCCGTCATCGGGTATGCGTTCTTCTAGCCAGATTTCGCAGATGATGCATACGCCTTATCTGCGTGCCGCCTCCGATCTTAAATAGTTCAACGGATAACCCGTCGGCTCCTGCTGCCTTGCTATTCTTTAGTCGGGTCACTGCTACTTGGACCACATTCTGGCTAGCAGGTAAACATTCTATACCGTCATCAGCGATTGGTTCTGCGGTTTCCTCTTCGCCGCCAATGTCGGACACTAGCAGTTGGGTAAAATGTTCTTTCCATATCCTCAGCATGATGCCTGTGTCAGTTACCAGATTTCTGCTTATTCAATTTTATTTTTTCAATTTTAGCGCGAGAAAATTTATTAACAAGGGTTGTTCGTTTTCAAGACGATTCATGGTTAAATAATAGACAAAAGTGAAGATGTTTGACAGTGAAATAAAACACGAAACGTGCGAGAGTTGTTTAAACCAGTGTTGCCAAAAAGATAATAGTTGAAAAATCACCCTTTAGAATAAAATTATGCCCTTCAACTAAATTTAGTTTGTAAAAATTTTTGGCATAATGCATGCGGGTGGGTTCTCAAGATTCAGCCTGGGACTTAGCACGCTTTTATTTGTTATCTTTCTATAGGTGAACTCGGACACATTTTAGCTCAATATTTTTAACGAATGGATGAGGGAAGACCAAGATAAGCCTGTATTTTGCCAAGTTAAAACCAATTAGAACCGTTGCTTGGTTTCCGACATTCCCAAGTCACCCTTTCTTTGCGATTTACTTATTGAGAAATCCCAAAATAAAAGAAAACTTCTGTTACATCCAGGGAAATATACTTGCTTCCAAGATTACTGACTACGGCCTTCTGGCAACTATGAGTTGACTATTACGAGAGATGAGCTGCGCAACGCCACTCTTATGCGATATATTTATTCGAATAGTTGTGGCCATTGATGAGCACAAAGGAATAAATGATCTGTGTTATGTTAGCATGCTCAGTTTGTTTGTGTGTATGTGCTACAGATAAATGAAAGATATACACACATATGTACATGTATTGAAGATTCGTTATGAAAAAAATTGTCAATACATAATCAAGGACAAGCTACAGTGCACCACCCAGCCAACAATGGCAAAACAAATGCTTAACAAAAGAGTTAAAAAAGGAAAATAAATTACAAAACAAACAAAAACCCATTGTAAACAATGTGACCCATTCAGAGCCCCATCATAAAGCCTTTGTAGAAAGGCATCATTGATTGACCATAAGCCAATTGAAAACCAATGATGTTTGTTATATGACATCCTTTTCTGGTTAAGTTTTTCTTTATTTGTTCAATATCCTTAACAAAGAATGTCAAAAGTGGTTTATGCAATAGCGATTTTAGTTAAATATGTATTAAATAAATGCGCATACTCGTTTTCAGTCATAAAGAATAAAATGTTGTTTTTATGAATTGATGAAGATTTTTCGAATTGAGACCACTGCATTTATTCATTTTAGCAACATTACGGCAAAGGAAATGTCTATATTATTGTAGATATAAGAAATCAATAAACATGAAATATTTCAACACATTATTATAATGAATAAAAAAATACTCAACAATAGAGCTGTCTTAGAAAAATTGTAGCTCAAATTAAAAAAGAGGTGTCTCATTGCAATTTTTGCTATTGGCGCTCCATGGATCTCGGACCATCTCTTCACTAATACTAGAATAGCACAGCCAGTGCTGAAGTCCATACGCTTCCGAAATAAGGGGAAAACCAACATTAGCAAATTCAGAAGACTACTCAGAGGAACCCAGTCAAGTTACTTTGGATTGTCCAAGTACAGAAGATATTGACTGTAATGTCAACAAGATTACGATTACGGACTGACCATCGGAGGTGTAACAACCACGACGCACAGTGCAATAGAATCGAAAAAACACTAGTAACAAGTAAGAGCGTGATAAGTGCGGCCGGGCCGAATCCTTTATACCCTCCACCATGGATCGCATTTGTCGAGTTCTATGCGGGGTATCTCTTTTTAGGCAAACAAAGAATATTGAATAAGAACTGTTATGATATTGGAGCTATATCAAGTTATAGTCCGATTCGGACCATAAATGAATGCTGAACATTGTAGAATTCATTGTGTATTGTGTATTGCTCCTTGCAGGGGCTCAAGAAGCAAAATTGGGAGATAGGTTAGTATGGGAGCTGTATCGAGCTATTGATCGATTCAGACCATATTAGACACGTATGTTGAAGGTAATGAGAGAAGCCGTTGTTCAAAATTTCTGCCAAATCGGATGAGAATTGGGCGCTCTAGAGGCTCAAGAAGTCAAGATCCCAGATCGGTTTATATAGCAGCTATATCAGGTTATGTACCGATTTGTGCCATACTTAGCACACTTATTGGAAGTCATAACAAAACCATTCATGCAAAATTTTAGCCAATTCGGATGAGAATTGTGCGCTCTATTGGCTCAAGAAGTCAAGATCCAAGATCGGCTTATATGACAGCTATACCAGATTATGAACCGATTTGAATCATACTTAACACACCGCGTGCAAAATTTCAGTCAAATCGAAAGAGAATTACGCCCTCTAGAGGCTTAAGAAGTCAAGACCCAATACCGGTTTATATGGCAGCTATATCAAAACATCGACCGATTTGAACCATACTTAGCGCAGTTGTTGGAATTTAAATCGGACGAGAATTGCGCCCTCTAGAGGCTCCTTCAAAACAAGGACCGATTTGGCCCATTTACAATCCCAACCGACCTACACTTATAAAAAGTTTTTGTGCAAAATTTCAAGCTACTAGCTTTACTCTTCCGAAAGTTTGCGTGCTTCGACAGACAAACGGACGGACAGACACATCCGTCCGACTTAAAATGACATGACGATCAAGAATATATATACTTTATGGGGTCTCAGATGCATATTTCGAGGTGAAAAAAACAGAATGACTAAATTAGTATACTCCCATCTAATGATGGAGGGTATAAAAAGGCGTTATGTTCGACCGGGCCGAACTTTGGATATCCACCACTTCGGGTATATATGTAAACCACCTTTTATCATAGTCCGGTGAAAAATGCATAATTTATGCTCCGATAGCAGCTAAATCGAAATATGGGCCGATCTGGAACAAATTCGGCACGGACATTGAGTGGTGTAATTAGTACAAGTCATTGTTCAATTTTGTACAACAAAATAATGGCCTTTTTGGTAGCTATATCCAAATATAGACCGATCTGAACCATATACGACACGGATAAAAGCCGAAAAGCCTAACATAAGTCGCTGTGTCAAATTTCAGCGAATTCGGATTATAAATGTGCTTTTTATGGCGCCAAGACTTTAAATCGAGAAATCGGTCTATATGGCAGCTATATCTAAGTATGAACCGATGAAGATCTAATTGAAGAGGGCTGTCGAAGGGCCTAACACAACTCAGTGTCCCAAATTTCGGCGAAATCGGACAACCAATGCATTTTTTTAGGCCCAAGACCTTAAATCGAGAGACCAGACTATATGGCAGCTATATCCAAATCTGGACCGATCTGGGCAAAATTGAAGAAGAATGTCGATGTTACAACTCACTGTCCCAAATTTCGGCTTATTCGGACAATAAATGTGCCTTTCATGGGCCCAAGACCTTAAGTCGAGAGATCGATAAATATGGCAGCTATATCCAAATCTCGACAGATTTGGGCCAAATTGCAGAAAGAAGGCGTGGGGCCTGACACAACTTAAAGTCCCAAATTTCAGCGACATCGGACGATAAATATGCCTTTTATGGGCCAAAAACCTTAAATTGAGAGATCGGTCTATATGGCAGCTATATCCAAATCTAAACCTCTCTGAACCAAATTGAAGAAGGATGAGAAGGGCCCAAAACAGCTCACTAGCCCAAATCTCGGCGACATCGGACAATGTATGAGCCGTTTCTGGGTCCAGGACCTTAAATCCAGATATCGATAAATATGGCAGCTATATCCAAATCTCGATCAGTTTGGGCCAAATTGCAGAAGGAAGGCGAGGGCCTGACACAACTTTAAGTCCCAAATTTCGGCAAAATCGGAATATAAATGCGATTTTTATAGGCCAAAGACCTTAAATCAAGAGATCGGTCTATATGGCAGCTATAGTCAAATCTGAACCGATAGGGGCCAAATTGAAAAATGATGGTGAAGGGCCCAACACAACCCACTGTCCCAAATTTCAGTAAAATCGGATAATAAATGTGGCTTTTATGTGCCTAGGACCCTAAATCGGAGTATCGGTCTATATGGGGGCTATATCACGATAAAGTCCGATATAGCCCAACTTAAAATGCTTATGGACAAAAAAAGAATCTATGCAAAGTTTCAGCCAAATATCTCTATTTTTAAAGACTGCAGCGTGATTTCAACAGACAGACGGACGGACATGGCTAAATCGTATTAGATTTTTACGCAGATCAGGAAGATATATATTTCGATAGATATTTCGATGTGTTGCAAACGGAAACCGTATTGGACCAATACCGATCGATTGCAAGTTCGTGTGCATATTGACGGAATTTTTAATGAAGACAAGGTGCGCAAGATGGGTGTCACACTTGCTGTTTCATCAAGACAATGCACCAGTTCACAAATCCATCATTTCGATGATAAAGATTCATGAATTAAAGTTCAAATTGTTCCAGCACGCACGTCATTCGTCAGATTATGTTTGGTTTCCGAACTTAGAAAATAGGCTCGACAAAAAAAAATCTGCGAGTAATGAGGTCGAAGTTGCGGTGGTTGGAAGAGCTACAAGCAGAGAATCGAAGCTAGTGAAATTCGCTGGAAAAGTGTATCGAGATAAAGAGAAACAAATTTGTTGTGGTTTTTTTGTAAGGTCCGTTACTTTGGGAATGCCTTCGTATCTAGCAAAATTTTAAGTCAATTTCCTTGTAGAGACAAATAGGTGGACGGACGGGGCGGACATGGTTACAGCGACTAAAAATGGCGTCTTAAATGAATATTTCGAGGTGCAGCAATAAAAATGGTGTTACTACAAAAAACGGCTTCTAGACTATATGTATATCTGATCGGGATTTTTCGCTGGTGTTGTAGTCACAAACGTTCTTTGCATGCAAAATTTCAACCTAAATGTGCAAAATGTGAAGCGATATATACATTTCTGCACTGATATGACCCATTTGCAATCCTGGCTATTAAAAAATAATTTTGCAATATCTCAAGATGATATCTTTATTCGTTCGACCGCTAAAATTATTATAATAAGGTGCGAGGGCACCATAGAACAGAGGGTAGAACGCCTATGAGTCTGAACGCCTGGGTTCGAATCCTGGCGAGAACGTCAGAAAAATTTTGCAACGTTGCTCATCTCCTGCGAATACTGGCGGCATTTGCAGGGTTCTGTGCGATGTAGAAACTACCCCAAGATGTGTCGCACAGCAGCACGCCTTTCGGACTCGAATCGGACAGCTTTCATTGATATGTGAGAAATTTACCTCTGTTCCTTAATGGAATATTCCTGGGCCAATTAGCATTTGCATTGGATCACAGCTCAATATTTTGGGTTGTTACAAACGGAATGACAAAATTAGTGTACCCTTGCCTATGGTGGTGGAGTTGAACTTTCTATAAAAATGACATTTGCCAACATATCGCTACGAAAGGCAAAATTTGGCAGGATTTTCTTTGCCAATTTGCTTTGGCTATTTCAAATAGACACCATATTTATATGAACTACCTTTTCTCTGCGAATATTCTCATATAGGCTGAGCGTAATACCTTAAATGGATAAATGTCTATTTTCATTCTTGATTAGAAATTCGATGTTGCTTTGCTCATGTTCCGCTAAAGGTAAGTGTGCATTCGTTGATTTTCATATCAAATTACAAAATCCATTATCCTTTTGCTTATCAAATCGATTGCAACAAATCTCTGCAATTCGATATCACTCACCCATCTTCATCGCTTCCTCCTAACTATGAAAGCAATCCATTTCACAATATTTGGGAAAAATGATGGAATTTTAACATTCTAGGATATCAAATTGTTAATGCACAAAGCGAGTCGCTTCATAGCCCATGCTCGTTAGGGTAATAAATTGTGCTGCTTAGCACAATAAAAAGGAAGGGTGTTTGGGTGGTGGTTGTGCTAAGCTAATAGATGCGTCATTGCCGATAAAACTAAGGACTCTTGATTTTCTTCACTTCAAATGTAATTGTTTATGAGTTAACGATGACAATGATGCTGCTGATGATGACGACAAAGATTATATATATTTTTTTTTTCGTTTTTGCCAAGTGTCCTTGCGAGCCAATTTTTTTGTATGTTGCGTTGCACGGGATCACAACAATATCAACCCCATTTGACATGTAGACAAAGCCGCCGCTGTCGTCCATTGTTTCAAAGTTTTTTTTTTCCTATGATGCTTATCTCGAAATAGTTGTTCGTGATGCAAAAAGAAAGTGTCCTTGTTGTTGATGTTATGTTTGTTGTTTTGCGAGTAATGATTAATTTTTAATATTTTTCTTCTTGATCCCTTTGGTGAATGTTTTGTTTTCCCCAATGTTAGCTGCCAGCTATGTCAGACACTATTTATAACCTTTTGGAAATAGCAACAACTACAATAACAACAATGAAAATGGCAAATACAGTGGTACAAATCAAAAATAATAATACTGAAAATTATTCTAAATATTACCAAAAATAGTTTTCTAAGTTCAAAAGTGAAAATTTACGAGGACACTCTACGCTCAAGTAGGCCATATAACTTTGAAAATTTAAAATTTGAAACAGTAAGTAGTATAAGGCTTCCCGGCAACTGACCCAAATTTGATTCAGATCTGACTATATTTAGATATACCTGGCATATAGACCGATCTCCCGATAAAGGGTCTGAAGCCCATAATAGCTTTATTTATTACCCGATTTCACTGAAATATAAAAAAGTGGGCTATTTTAAGCCTCCCGACATGTGACCTAAATATGGATTAGATCAATCCATATTTAGATATAGCTGCCATATAGACCGATCTCCCGATAAAAGGTCTGAAGTCCACAAAAGCTTTATTTGTTACCTGATTTCGATGAAATTTAAAAAAGGGTTATTTGAAGCCTCCCGACATCTGACCTAAATATGGTTCAGAGTGGACTTTATTTAGATATAGCTGCCATATAGACCGATCTGCCGATAATGGGTCTGAAGCCCATACAAGATTTATTTTTTAACCGATTTCTATAAAATTTAAAACAGTGAGTTATTTTTAGCCTCCTCATATCCGACCTAAACATGGTTCAGATCGAACTATATTTAGATATAGCTGCCATATAGACCGATCTGCCGATAAGGGATCTGAAGCCAATAAAGGTTTATTTATTACCCGATTTCCTCCCAACATCCGAACTAAATGCCGAATTTGGGTGCTTAAGTTATCCAATTTTCACCGGATTGTGACGAAATGGGACTTAGATATATATACCCGAGGTGGTGGGTATCCAAAGTTTGGCCCTGTAGAACTTTATGCCTTTTTACTTGTTTTTTTATTTGATTTCGCTGAAATTTGAAACGTTGAGTAGTTTTAGGCCACCCGCCATCCGACCCAAATATGCTAAAGATCAGACTGTATTTAAATATAGCTGTCATATAGACTGATGTGCCGATTAAGGGCCTGAAGCTCATAAAAGCTTTATTTATTACCAGATTTTGTTGAAATTTGAAATAAAAAATTAAAAAGTGATTTATACTTATTAGACCACTCAATATCCGTGTCGAATTTGAGTGCATAAGTTATTCAATTTTCACCGGATTGTGACAAAAGGGGGTTTTCATATATACCCGAGGTAGTGGGTATCCAAATTTCGGCCCGGCTGAACTTAATGCCTTTTTACTTGTTTTTTTTTTTTTTTTTTTTTTCTTTATTTAAGTCTATAGATGATAAATACCCTTGCAGACTAATAACAATATATTTACAAATGTATTAACCTAAGAATTTAAAAATAATATAATTTTCCTTTTTAATCTTTCTCGATTCTTAGATAGATCTACAATATTATATCTTTCAGTTCATTAAATTGAAAACATAGGTGCCGAAAAGGATCATTATTGGCATAGTTGGTTCTATAATAAGAAATTTTCAAAAGACCAAAATATCTAGCAGATCTGATAGGAATGTTAAAGAAAATTCCACTCAAAAGAAAGCAAGAATCCTCTTTGTTCAACTCGAGGATGGGCTATATCGGACTTTATTTTGATATAGACGCCATATAGACCGAACTACCGATTTAAGGTCTTAGGCCCATAAAAGCCACACACATTTATTATCCACTTGATCAATTAGACCGATCTCTCGATTTAAGATTTTGGGCCTATAAGAGGCGCATTTATTGTCCGATTTCGCTGAAATTTGAGACATTGAGTTGTGCTAGGCCTTACGACAACTATTTCCAATTTGGGCCAGATCGGTCCAGATTAAGAAATAGCTGCCATATGGACCGATCTCTCGATTTAAGGTCTTGGGCCTATATAAGGCGCATTTATTTACCGATTTCGCGGAAATTTGAGACAATGAGCTGTTAGGCCCTTCAACATTTGGATTTACAACATTTTATAGCCGCCACCATAAGACGGGGACATACTAATCTAGTCATTCCGTTTGCAACACCTCAAAATATTCGTCTAAGACCCCATAAAGTAAGTATATTCTTGATCGTCTCGACGTTCTGAGTCGATCTAGCCATGTCCGTCCCTCAGTCCGTCGAAATCACGATAGCGGTCGAACGCGTAGAACTAGCCGCTTGAAATTTTGCACAGATACTTAATATTGATGTACACCGGTACTATGGTGGGGACACGATACCAGACATGAACCAATTTAAGGGAGGGGTATGGAAAACAATTAAGGATTTTGTAAGTACGAGGGTTGCCTTTTATATTTGGGTATAGGACAACCCTTACGTTGCAATCTGCCAACTGACAGCTCTATCGTAAAGCTTGACTTTTTTGAGGATAATTAGAAAACACTTGTGTTGCGATTTGCCAACTGAAAGCTCTATCATAAAGCTTGAAATTTGGAGGTTATACATACTCAGAACGGTTTGACATACGAGCGCTATTTGTTTTGTTTACAGTAAATTAACAGATTAATCTCGCCCAAAAAATGGAATTAAAACGTGAACATTTTCGTGCGATTATTTTTTACAACTTTCGACGTGGATTAACTCAAGAACAGTTCATCGATGAACTTAGTTCAATTTTTGGTGATAAAGCTCCATCAAGGGCCAATGTTTATCGATGGTATGCCAAATTAAACCGAGGTTGTTGTTCACTCCAAGAAGAATTTCGTGAAAGTCGTCGAAAATAAGTTGTGGTCATTTGACGGTCTTGCAATATCAGTTGACTGATGTGACCTATGTGAGATTAAGATAACCTTAGGCATTAGTGGGACCAGCATGCATTCAATATTGTATGAACATTTGACTGTCAAATAAATTTGTTCGCATTGACAATCGCTCAAAAAAGAAATGCTCCAAAAATACGAACGCGGTGCTTCAAAACACGTCTATGAAATCGTGAGAGGTGATGAATTGTGGATGTACGCGTGTGAGTCTGAAAGTAAACAGCAGTCGATATATGGATGTTTCAAGATGAGCCAAATCCTGAGATGAGCCTGTTTTTTTCGGGAAAACTGGACATGTCGCAAACGTTCCACTACAACAACGCAGAGCAGACATTTCTGAGGAGTAAAACCGACCGCCGTAGACGGATCAATCTTCACCGCGATAATGCGAGCTCTCACACTTCTGCCCAAGGACTGCATTTTTGAGCACTCAAAACATCTATTTGGTGAGTCATCCGCAGTATAGTCCTGAAATATCTTCAAATATCTTCCAGAAAGGTCATCATTTTTCGACAACTGTAGAAGCGGTTGATCAATCAGAGTGGCAAAATCTTCGACAATTGGTTCAAACGCATGCAAAAGTGTATAGGTCTTAATGGGGAATATTCTGAAAAGCAATGAAGCGACTTTCGATGGTTAATATTTGATTTTGTTCTCTAATTCCGAAATATAAAAGGCAACCCTCGTAGCACGAGTGCCAAATCTTATCAAAGTCGGTCCAGATTTCGATAAAGCTTTAAGCTGTGGCTACTACCGCCTTTAAGGCTGTAGTAGCCACATCTTAGTCTCTATCGTAGGGGAATCCTACAAGATTCTATTCAATATAATAAAAGGTATGCAAAATTAAAATCTTACTCTATAAATCAACAAAGGTTCCATGCATTAAAAGTAGTACGCAGACTTGGTGGTGTAGGGTAATATATAGTCGGCTCCGCCCGACTTTTGCGTTTCCTCTGCTATGTTCCACTAGCCGAACTCAGAATAGCATTCTAAGCGCCTTGATGTTCTGTACTCATTCTAAAATTTCTGACACCAAGTTTCGAGGTGTCTCCGACCACTTGATCTTTCCATCGGGCTCTTGGTCTTCCAGGTTTGCGTGTACCACGGTGTTTGCCTTCAAAAGACTTCTTTGCTGGAGTTTCTTCGTTCATTCCGACAACATGACCTAGCCAACGCAGTCGTTGTATTTTGATGCGAGTAACAATGCAATCGTCGTCATACAGCTCGTGGTTCATACGTCGCCTATATTCTCCATTAACACAAACTGGTTCATATATTTTACGAAGAATCTTTCTTTCAAATACTCGCACTGACTCATCTGCTTTCACAAGTACCCATATTTCAGAACCATGTAACAACACGGGTAGCATCAGGGTCTTGTAAAGTGTAATCTTCGTCTGTCGAGAGGTTGCCTTTTTTCTAAACTGCCTACTTAATCCAAAGTAGCATACTTTTGCCAGCATTATTCTTCGCTTTATCTCAAAACTGGTGTCATTCGTTTCGGTAGAAAAAGATGCTGACTATCTCATAGTTGTGGTTCTCAACTTTCTCCATTTTCTATATCTGCTCGGTTTTATGAGGCGTTTTGGGATTTGAAACCATCCATTTCGTTTTATCTCCATTTACTGCCAGACCCATTTTCACTGACTCTCTTTCGATTCTTTCAAAGGCAGCAGTACTACTTCCGGTGACCGACCTATGATATCGATGTCGTCGGCATAGGCAAGTAGCATGTGTTCTCTTGCGATTAGTGTGCCATATCTATTCACATCTGCATCTCGTATAATCTTCTCCAGCTGGGAATTAAAGAGATCACACGATAGGCTGTCTCCTAGTCTGAAACCTCGTTTGTTATTAAATGGTCCGGAGTGATTCTTTCCTATTCTTATTTTGCAGCGATACCAAACTCAGACATGGCTTGAAATACATTTGAACGTAAAGGAGTATCGAAAACGGCTTTGTAGTCAACAAAGAGATGGTTGGTCCTTCTCTTGTGGCAGTGTGAATATCTGATCCAGGGTGGATTTACCAGTTCTAAAGCCTCATTGATTGGGCCCAATTATCTCATTGACTTTAGGTTTTAATCTTTCACACAGTACGCTCGAGCGTATCTTCTGTGCGATGGGAAGGAGACTTATTCTTCTGTATTTGGTACATTCCGTCTTGTCTCCTTTCCTGTATACGGGACATAGTATGCTGAGGTTCTAATCATCGGGTATGCGTTCTTCTAGCCAGATTGCGCGGATACTAAATAGTTCAACACGTAACCCGTCGGCTTCTGCTGCCTTGTAGTTCTTCAGTCGGTCACAGCTAATAGGACCT
The DNA here is from genome assembly GCF_963082655.1 of Stomoxys calcitrans. NCBI lineage: Eukaryota > Metazoa > Arthropoda > Insecta > Diptera > Muscidae > Stomoxys > Stomoxys calcitrans. The sequence continues at coordinate 216,260,759 of NC_081552.1, forward strand.
CATTCTGACTAGGGGGAAAATATTTTATACCATCATCAGGGATTGTTTGTGCGGTATCCTTTTTGCCGCCGTTGTCGGACACCTACAGCTGGGTAACATATTCTTTCCATATCCTCAGCACAGTATCTGTATCAGTTACCAGATTTCCTATTTTGTTTCTGCAGGAGGATGTACCACCACCAAAGCCGGATTGATGTTTAATTCTTTGGTAAAATTTCCGAATTTCATTCTGACTCCTGTACTTCTCAATTCGCTCACACTCACAACATTCCATTTCCTTTTTCTTTCTGCGGAATAGACGTTTCTCCTCTCTCCTGTTCTCCCGATACCTGTCCTTTATCTGTAGGCGTTGCTACTGATTGCAGGGTTGCTCTATATGCCGCATTCTTGGCTTCAATAGCATCTCGACACCTTTGGTCGTACCATCGATTTCTTGGGGTAGGCTTCCGGCACCCAAGTACGGATTTCGCGGCATTTTCCATGGAAAGGACAATAGTTTGCCACTGCGCCATTACATTATCGGGACAAGGAGTGCTTTCATCGAGCAGTTAAGTCAGTCGAGTGCAGCATGCCGCTGCCATTTGCTGTGTTTGCAGCTTTTCAATGTCCAGCTTCCGTGCAGTGTCAGATCGTACTTTCCTCGCCATGTTCAAACGGGTGCGAACCTTTGCTGCAACAAGGTAACGATCCGAATCTATATTCGTTCCACGGATCGATCGTACATCTAACACGCTGTTGCCTTCCATCTATCACAACGTGATCAATTTTGGTTAATCGTGTCGTGATCGAGTGACAGCCGTTTTTAAGTCTACACGGAACAGACAAACAAACTGACAACCAATTTCATTTTTATGTAATAGAAGAAGAAGATAGATAGATTAAGAATAATACTGTATGCCGACTTTAGGAACATGTCATGCCGAACATTGAAAAATGATGCCGACACCGGGTTAAAAAGGACCTTTATTAAAAATTTTAAATTTCACAAAGTTAATAAAAGAACTTTAAATTTTTGGTTAATTCATCTAAAACAAAACATGTTTCGAATTGTGAAAGCATATATCAATTGAATGGAATACTTGTAGCCGAAAAGACGAAGGATTGAAAAAAGCTAAATCCTTAGACTGCCAACTTTTGGTACACTTACCCTACAGATTTGGAATCTAAAACAAACAAGACCATTCGATTGGTCATTTGACTCTGCCTGGAGGCAGAATAGGCCAAATTGTAAAATCTTTAAAACATGTAGAATAATAAGAACATTGAAAATTTGTGGAAATTAATTTTGCTGGAAATTGGTCATCATAAACTTCTTGTTAAACATTTATTCTGCACATTAATTGACAAATTCGGCACATTAGTAGTAACAGAAGGGGTGTGTATTTATGAAATGGCTCATTTGACGCCAGTGTAGTTAATTTATCTATTTAGTAAATCTTCATAATACTGTAACCAATTTGGGTTTATACCTACAATATTTTTAAAACAAACAACAAATTTTCAATAAAATTTCAAAGCTTGTAGTTTTAAGTCATTAGAGTCATTACTACCATTGGCTATGATGAGTCCATTCAAGTATAAACATATCAATTTTATGGGCCACCACGTAGGAGTATGCCACAGTTCAGCCAATACCCCTGTGCAACATTGGCGACATCAATGGTAACAGGACTATTAGTGTTTGTGTTTTCCCTCATATGTTTTCATATTTACGATTTTGTTTTTATATATGTGAACGTTTACTCTTCACTTTGTGATGGCGAAGGCGATGGCAATGGGGGCTATAGAATGTCTGCAACAATCTAACATGACATGATATCACGCATGATTTGTCAAAAGTTTTATGTTTCCCATGGTGTGTGTGAAACGGAGTCAGAACGAATGAATGAATGGATGGATGGCTGGCTATGATGAGCTCTGCTCCATCATGTAGGAGGACAAATTTCAACTGTATGGGTTGGCTTTTTTCTGCTATTTAACTGTCTGCTTGTTGCAAGTTGTTATTTGTCCTTTCGCCATCAACTATAATGGTACATACATACATACATCTATAAGCATCCTGGCATTTTTCATCCCCTTCTGGGATATTTAAACGTAATCGGGTGAGGAGTAAATTGTATTGTTGCTTGCTGCCTTCATGTTTTGCACAAACTGACATTATAAAAATTCCATTTTAATAGCACTCACAACCAGTTCAATGATGAACTTTTATATCGCTTAAATACATGTTATGTTTAAAGATATTTTATGATGCATCACGGGACTGAGAGATAGGGGGAATCTTTGCAAATGAAACTTTCGAAAATGAGAAAAACATTTTTTATGCTTTGGCTAGTAAGCGTCCAAATAGAATAATCATCTGATGTTGGTTTCAAAAATAGGTAAGCGCTGGAGGCTTAAGGAATCAAATGGGCAGAACGGTTTAAATAAAAGCTGTAAATCGATTGAACCCACTTCCAACCCTAACTGAACTACATCAATCAGAAATATATGTGGAGCTGCTAATTACCCTTTTGAATGTTAGCACGATTTCGACAGAAAGATGGAGCAAGTGACATGGCTGGTTTCACTAGGTGTGTATGTAACAAGTAAAAAGCCGTTAAGTTCGGACGGGCCGAATTTTGGATCAAATATACATATATACTTTATGGGGTCTCTGACGAATATTTCGAATAGTTATAAACAGAATGACGAAATTAGTATACCCCCATCTTATGGTGGAGGGTGTAATAATCTGTACTTGTCGTGCCTTTGCGCAACTCATGCAGAAACTGTTTTAGTGAAGAAGTTGTTTGACTTTGGGCAAGTTTTCTTCTTAAAAACCCCAACTGGAGGGGTTTTGGATCAGCGAAGGTTAATCACTTCCGGTTTCCTATCGTCGCCTCGGTTATACTGCGATGGTGTGACCTATGCTCCTATCCATTATCCCATGGCCTTAAGTCTCATAGCCGCAGTGGCAGCCTCACACTTAAACAGTACGTCTATGGGCCGGCTATCTATAATAGTCTCCAGTCCCCTATTGGACGTGGTCCTTATCGCTCCACATATGCCGCACAACATGTTCTCTGAACCTGTTGTTGCGAAAGACATCTCGAAACTTGAGGTCAGAAATTTGAGCAAGTGTGCAGGTGATTGAGGTTCTTAAAAAGCCAAAAGGTTTTTGCTAATGAGTTTATCAACCGATCCTAAAACTTTAAACAACAATATCCTCTATGACTCTAATAATACGTGCGCCATTCGAACAAAATTCTACACTCTTCCTTATTATACCTCCGACGGGTGAGAAGGTCCCTGGGGACCTTGTTCATTGATGTCTAAAAATGCGTTTTCATAAAAAATCCTATGCAAAAAGGACAAGTTTCGACGATGTACCCTATATATATAACTAGCCAAACCGGGACCGTTCAGCACCACTTTCTTCAACTCTCTAATATCTTTTTAGGCTGGGGAATGCGGATATCGAATTCGTGCCATTGTAGCCTATGACGCTGAACGCGTTCGAATCCTGGCGAGAACATCGGACAAAGCGGTTTTTATCTTTTTAGGGGAAAATGGCACCTCAGACATTTCGACTCAAATATGGATATCAAATTCGTGCTGCACTTCCAAATCCCTTTAATTTGAGCCCCTTATTGCCATGGCCGGTAAATATGAACCGTTTGAAGGGTGTTTTGGGGCGGTCACCCGCACTTTGCACTGAAAATGCATATCAAATTCGTTCTATATTCCCAACGGATATAAAGTTCAGTATAGGGCCTCCACCGATATCTAAAAATTATATATCCTATGTTTCCTTCCAGATAAACGTACACAATCTATGAAAATTTTAAGAAAATCGATTCAACAAAGTGTCATATAGTCATAATGAGTCTAATGGAGTTTTTGAGGGGTGGCATGACCCCCTATACTTTGATCTGATTTTGCATGCCAGATTCGAAATCTACTCCCGAATACCTTTCATTGGAGCCCCATATTTAAATGAAAGTCCAATATGATTGTTTGGGGGAGTTTTGGGGTTGGGGCGGCCCGATGGGACTCAATTTTTTTTTCTCCTTACCTTTCATTTGATACATATATTGTCTCGATAGGTCCACTTTTGATTTTGGGTTGTGTTTTTGGTCAGTCTATACGGAACAAACAAACCGAGTCCCATATATCAGTGATTGGCTAATGTGCCCATTTTGGGCGTTTTTGTAGGGGTGGGGTGACCCCCACACTTCGACATAAATTTGTATGCTAGATTCGTTATCTTACCCCGCATGATTTTCATTTGATACCCATATTGTCCGGTCTACTTTAGATTTTAGGTGGTGTTTTTTGGGTAACGGTGGAGGGTCCGCCCTCCAAACCAAGTCCCATATATCAGTGATTGGCTAATGTGCCCATTTTGGGCGTTTTTGTGGGGGTGGGGTGACCCCCATACTTCGACATAAATTTGTATGCTAGATTCGTTATCTAACCCCGCATGCTTTTCATTTGATACCCATATTGTCCGGTCTACTTTAGATTTTAGGTGGAGGGTCCGCCCCTTCCGTTATCAAAAAATTATAAAGCCTATTCCTACTTCCTGACCATATTCGTAATCCACTCCCGAATACCTTCCTTTCATTCCTTTCATTTGATTCCCATATTGTCATGATTGTCAAATAAACCTATTTTAAGGGGTTTTTAGGGCTGGGGCGGCCCCTAGGTACTTGGACCCAACTTTTATTATAAATTCTTACTCTACTATTGAATACCTTTTATTTGAAATTCATATTGTGCCGATCGGTCCACTTTTATTTTTGGGTAGTATGGGGTAAGGGGGAGAGAAAATTATATAGCTTATGTTTCCTCCCAGACCAATCTACACAATTTGTGAAAATTTCAAGGTAATCGGTTCAACCGTTTTTGAGTGTATACGGAATAAACAAACAAACCGACAAACAAACCCAAATTGACTTTTATATATAAGAAGAAGAAGAAGATGTGTAGAAGGCTTTCAAAAGGCGGGCTTTGTCCGACCTTAGCCTGGCCTTACCTGTTTTTCCTCGGAATTTTCAAGTAAGTCAAAAATATAACCCTTACAATAAAAATAGCTTAACAGACTTTCGTCTTACTGATAAAAAAAAGTATTTCAAACGTAAACCATTAAATTAAAATAATAGCATTTAATAACTTAATGAACGATTAAATTCATTTTAATTAAATTTTAATTCAAAACAGACATAAAGACCTTTCTTTTCAAAACACAACACAGCCACAGCTAAACTATGGCATTGGGCATAAATTAAATACACTTTCCACATCAACTCTTCGGCCACACCAGAGTCTTTTTCGTGTCCTTGTTTCCTAGCAATCAAAGGACACTAAGTAGTTATATGCTGTAAGGTATTAAAATATTCCCACGATTTTCAAAACGTGACAACAAACACTCCTCGACAACGACAACGACGACGACGCTTCAAGGAGCGCGTAATCTTCTCGACCAAATACTCCTGCTCATAGTTGAAAGTCAAAATACTTGCATAGTTATAATAATCTAGCAAATTGTATGTGGTTGTGCCCTGGATAATAATGAGTAAAATAGCAACATGCAACAAAACCATGAGGATATGTCGCCAATGGCTTCAAGTCCCATGGACAGATGCCAAAAATCTCACAATAATAATAATCATAATAACAACTAATGTAACTGAATGGTATATTATAAGAAAATTAAAATCTGAGAACAAAAAGAAAAGATTTAAAGGTTATTTAAACGAGATTTTTGAAGTGATATAACTTGCAGTCATCAACAAGAGGGTGATTTTGTAGATATTTTTTTTTTTTTTGGCAACACTGGTTTAAACAGCTCACGCACGTTTCGTGTTTTGTTTCAATGTTAAACCGGTGGTGGACCCCAGAGCTGGTTGGTCTAAGAAAGCACTGCAGAAAACTCTACAACAGAGCAAAAGCCTCAAGAACACACGATTGGGACATCTATATGGCTAAGCTAAGAATATATATGTGCTAGCTGAGAAAGGGTCAGAACAAATCCTGGGTAGAATTCTGCAGCTCCGTGGAGGATACATCTCAGTTCCTCGAGACCTATTATGGTGGGGTATATTCAGAAGTCAGAGAATGTATGGACAATGTCTAGTAAGAAAACACTAGAACTACTCGTTGATACACATTTCCCGGGAAATTCTCCAACGGACAACGTGACGCCAGACGAGGTTTGCACTGATAAGTATTCGTTGGAGGCCATTAGGGAAATTGTGTCTGGGCCGAAAATCCTTTGGGCGATAGGAAGTTTCGACTACTTTAAGTCGCCAGGCCCTGATGACGTATCACCGATTGAATTACAAGCTGTGTGTTCCCTGGCTTAGGGAGATATACTCTGCTTGTATCAGAATGCCATAGATACCCGTGGGATAGAGGGACACGAAGGTCATTTTCATTCGAGAGCAAGAAAACCCTACCACACGAAGGCGAATGACTTTCGTCCTATTAGTCTGTCATCCTTTATGCTGAAGACTCTTGAGAGGTTGATACAAACATATCTTAGGGCAAAGATCACGGGAGATCACCAGTCTCGACAGCAGCATGCATATAGTAAAGGCAAATCCACTGAAACAGCTCCTCATGACCCAGTTGGCTACATAGAGGGTTCTCACGCTGTCAACGAATATACAATGGTAGCATTTCTTGACATTGAAGATGCTTTCAATAATGTAATACCGACGTTAATCCTGAAGGAGTTGGAGTTTCAACTCTACCGTAAGAAAGTTTATTAATAACTTACCTACTAAAAGATGCATTACGGCAGGCTTGAGATCTGTGGATTTTAAAATATGGGTCAGCAGAAAAACTGTTCAAGGAGGTGTAGTGTCTCCTCAACTTTGGTATATAGTCATTAACAATATATTAAAGTTTCTGGAAGCAAAAAGTGTAAAAGTGGTCTGATGACGTGGCAATTGTGATTAGGGGAAAGTTTCCCAGCACTCTACGAGATATACTTCAGGGAGCTCTACGTGCAACAGCAAAGTGGACTACCGAAAGTGGTCTGGGTATAAATCTGAGTATAAAGACAGAAGTAGTTCTTTTTAGAAGGAGATACAAGTTGCCGACAGGGGAACCTGCTCCCTTGGGAGGAGAGAATGATCCATTTACAGAAAGCGCCAGGATGTTTTGCTGGACAGGAAATTGAACTTCAAATCCAACATTTTGCAATGGGCAAGAAAGGCAACTCTTGCCCTATACACCTGCAAGAGAGCCATTGGCAAAGTTGGGGATTTAGACCGCGTGTCATGCAGTGTCACAGCAGTTGTTTGACCTATAATGCTATATGGTGTTGTGGTCTGGTGGACGGCGCTTCAAAAATCCACCTACTGCTCAATTCGTAACCGGAACCAAAGGATGACTTGTTTGTGCATCACAGTCACACTGAGGACGACATCATCTGATGCACTGAATTTAATGCTACATCTAATGCCTCTGGACATTGTGGCTTCCCTAATTGCAGCGACCAACTCCGTGAGGATAAGCAACCCTTGGTCATGTGGCGGCTACGGACACTCTGTTATCCTTGATACAATATCCGATATTCCAGGTAGTGTGGATTACACCCTACCTGAGCCGCTTTTTGATAAAAAGTACTGTACCACTATTCCTGATAGAACCGATTGGAATTACGAGATCCCTGGTAACAGAAGTTACTTAGACTTCTATACGGATGTTTCCCAACTAACGACAAGGTGGGCTTTGGGGTGTACTCTAATGATCTAGAACTGGTCATATCGAAAAGGTTACCCGACCACTACAGTGTGTATCAAGCAGAGATCCTTGCAATTAAGAAAGTGTAAGAATGGCTAAGATATAATGTCTGTATGACGATTGGCATAAATATCTTCTCAGACAGCCATTCAATCACAGAAGAACGTATTTCTGAACAAAAAATACCGCCCTCGACTATCACAGATCTCTCAACGCGATCGCTGAACAGTTAAAAATTCAGCTGTTCTGGGTTCCGGGCCGAAGATATCTCCCAGGGAATTTTAAAACGGACGAGTTTGCGAGACTAAGAACTATCCTACACAATCCAGGGATACTGGAATCTGTGGGTATGCCTCTAGCGACATGAAAGCTATGTTTTCAGGAACAGGCCCGAAGGACAACGAATGATAGATGATCACAAAGAGGGGGCTGTGAGCATTCCAAAACTATGTGGCCTAATCTAGACTTGAAGAGGTCTACTGGTTCGCTATCATTGGCGAGAACAGATTGTGTCATTGTGTCCATTATGACAGGTCCTGTCAAATCGGAAAACATGCTAACAGACTGTAGGTTGCCAGCAACGACTTTTGCAAAAGCTGTAAGGACATCGAAGAAGAAGAGACTATGAGAATGAGTTCCACTTTAGGTTCTCATTTCTTTGAGAACCTGTCTGATTTAGCGGATGAGAACATTCGCAAGTTGTTGGACTTTTTAAAGCGATCTGAATGGTTCAAAGGTAGAAACTAGAAGGCATCTTCCTTCTTTTTTCCTGTGGTATCACAATGGTCGAAAACGTCTATGTGAGTCTGTTGGCAGACTGTCACATAAACCTAACCTAACCTTCACTGTCAAACATCTTCAGTTTGGTCTATAATTTAACCATGAAACGTCTTACAAACGAATAACTCTTGCAAATTATTGAATTTTATTATCAAAATGCGTGCTCTCGCGCGCTTCTTCCATTTTATGATTAAGCTCATTTTTGGCTCAATGGGTATGTAAATAAGCAGAATTGTCGATTTTGCAGGAAAGATCGGGGAGAAGCATTGCAAGAGCTACTAATGCATCCAGAAAAAGTCACAGTTTGTTGCAGTTTATGGGCTGGTGGCATCATTGGACTGTACTTCTTCAAAGATGATGCGAATCGTAACATAACTGTGAAAGGTGAACGCTATCGTTTTTTGTTGGCAAAAGTGTAAGAGCTTGACTTACATGACATGTGGTTTCAACAAGACGGTGCCACATGCAGCACAGCACGCGTAACAATGAAATTATTGAGAGACGAGTTCAGTGAACAATTATTTCACGTTCGGAACCGGTCAATTGGCCGCCTAGATCGTGCGATTTAACGCCCTTAGGCTATTTTTGTGGGGCTATGTTAAAGCTCTATTGAAGCATTTATTCGTAAGATACCGGCCGAAATGTTGAAATAGTATGACAAAATTGGACTAAGCGGATGGGCCATTTGAGTCACACAGTCACGGTCAACACTTGTATGAAATAATCTTCAAGCATTAAATTATTGTATATGAACCGTACTATCGCTTTAAATAAAGATTTTATGCATTTTTCTGAATTTAATGTTTTTCTTTTTCGAAAAACTTTCCTTTAGCTCTTAAAAAATCACCCTTTGTATATTTCATTATGTTAAAGATAAATATTTCGATTGCAAATGGAATGACAAGAATAATACATGGGTATTAATTACCTTTGATCCAAAGAATCAGTATAAGGCCACATGTACTTACCTAAAACAAAAAAGAAATAGAAAATATCTTTGATTAGAATATTAAAAATACCAATTAAAGCATGTTAAGATTGGCAGTGTCGATTTCTATTTATGGACCTATCTGCGTGTGATATGTCTTATTGTTGGAGTGCATAAGTTTACTTCACGTACAGAATTCCAGTCAAATCATACCAAAATAAGACATGCAATAATAAGCCTAGAGTGGACACGCATGTGGTGTTAGCCCGTGATGACAATGTGGAACAATATTCAAGTTTTTCGAAAATAACAGGAACAAGAAAAAACGTGCTAAGTTCGGCCGGGTCGTATCTTCTATACCCTCCACCATGGATAGAATTTGTCGAGTTCTTTGCGCGGTATCTCTTTATAGCCAAACAAAGAATAATGAATAAGAACTGTTATGTTATTGGAGCTATAATGAATGCTAAACATTGCAGAAGCCATTGTGTAATATTTCAGTCCATTGCGATAAGAATTGGGCCTTGAAGAGGCTCAATAAGCTAAATCGGGAAATCGGCTTATATGGGAGCTGTATCAAGCTAGTCACATATTCACACCATATTGGACACGTATGTTTAAGGTCATGGGAGAAGAGGATGTTCAAAATTTCAGCCAAATTGGGTAATAACTGCTCCCTCTATGGGTTTATATGGGAGCCATATAAGGTTATCTATTGATTTGCGCCATACTTAGCGCAGTTGTTGAAAGTCATAGCAAAACACGTCATGCAATATTTCAGCCAAATCGTATAGGAATTGCTCCCTGTAGAGGCTCAAGAAGACAAGATCCCAGATCGGTTTATATGGCAGCTATATCAGGTTATGGACCGATTTGAACTATTCTTAGCACAGTGTTTGAAAGTCATAACAAAACACCTCATGCGAAATTTCAGCCAAATCGGATAATAATTGGGTCTTCTAGTGGCTCAAGAAGTCAAGATCCAAGATCGGTTTTTATGGCAGCTATATAAGTTATGAACCGATTTCAGCCATACTCAGCGCAGTTGTTGGACGTCAAAATAAAGCACCTCTTGCAAAATTTCAACCAAATCGGATAAGATTTGTGCCCCATAGCGGCTCAAGAAGTCAAGATCCCAGATCGATTTATATGGCAGCTATATCAAAACGTGGAAAAAAACAATCCCAACCGACCTACACTAATAAGAAGTATTTGTGCAAAATATCAAGCGGCTAGCTTTACTCCGTCGAAAGTTAGCGTGCTTTCGACAAACAGACGGATGGAATGGACGATCAGGAATATATATACTTTATGGGGTCTTAGACAAATATTTCGAGGAGTTACAAACCGAATGACGTAATTAGTATACCCCCGTCCTATGGTGTAGGGTATAAAAACCCATTAAGTGTCGAGCTTTAGATACACACTACCATAGATACACACTACCGTAGATATGACTATTATCCTATATTATTATAGATCGACTATTCATACCAATATCAAAATATGAGTCGATCATATTTTGTTCAGTTGCCAAACAAGCAAAAAATAAAGCTCTAGGAACCGAACAAGGATGATCGAGAGAGCGGTTTACATGTGAGCGTTATCAGGTCAAAGACCGATTTGGACCGTACTTTGAACAGTTGTTGAAAGTCTTAACGGAACACTATGAGCAAAATTTCAGCAAAAGCGGATGAAAATCGCGGATGAAAATCCAGAAGTCAAATCGGGAGATCGGTTTATAAGGGAGCTAAATCAGATGATAGACCGATTTAGGCTGTACTAGGCACAGATGTTGGAAGTCATAAAATAAGACCACGTGCAAAATTTCAGCCAAATCGGGCAAACATTGCGGCTTCCAGGGGCTTACGAATTCAAATCAAGAGATCGGTTTAAATGGGAGTTATATCAGATTATATACCGATTTGAACCCTACTATGAACAGTTGTTGAGAGTCAAAACAAAACACTATATGAAAAATTTCAACCAAATCGGGCAAAAATTGCGGCTTCCAGTGGTTTACGAAGTCAAATTGTGAGATCGGTTTTTATGGGAGCTATATCCAAATCTGAACCGGTATGACCCATTTGCAATCCCCGATGACCTACATCAATGTTAATACTTCGAGTTGTTAAAAACGGAATGACTAGATGAGTATACCCCCATCCTATGGTGGTGGGTATAAAAATAAAATGTTGTTATTTTTATAGTAGACTGTTGTATTCAATTTTGCTTTTTAATACCCTCCACCATAGAATGGGGGTATACTAATTTCGCCATTCTGAAGGGAACTCCTCTCAATATTCGTCTGAGGCCCCATAAAGTACATATATTCTTGATCGTCGTGACATTTTACGTCGATCTAGACATGTCCGTCTGTCTGTCGAAGCACGCTAACTTTCGAAGAAGTAAAGCTAGCCGCTTCAAAGTGTGCATAGTATGGTCCAAATCGGTCTATAAACTTCAAAATTACAGCCAAATCGGATTAGAATTGCGCCTTCTAGACGCTCAAGAAGTCAAGTGCCCAGATCGGTTTATATGACTGCTATATCAGGCTACGTACTGATTTAAACCATACTAAGCACAGTTCGTGGAAGACATAACAAAACACCTCATGCAAAATTTCAGCGAAATCGGATGAGAGTTGCGTCCTCTAGCGACTCAAAAAGTCAAGATCCAAGATCGGTTTATACGGCACCTAGATTGAAACATACTTGACACAATTTTTAAATGTCATAACGAATTACGTCGTGCAAAGTTTCAGCCAAGTCGGATAAGAACGTCGCCCTCTATAGAATCCAGAAGTTAAGAAACCAGATCGGTTGAAATTGCGGCTCCCACTTTGTGCCCGATTTGGCTAGAAATATGCGGATAACGTTCAGTTATATCTTCCAACAACAGTGCAAAATAGGTCTTAAACGGTCTCTACCCTAATGTAGCTCCCACATATACCGACCTTCAAATTATTTTTCTTGAGCCCCTGGAAAGCCACAAGTTTTGTCCGATTTAGCTTAAATTGGACACAAAATGTACTGTTATGACTTCTAACAACAGTGCTATGTGCAGTCGAAATCGGTATATTACCTGATACAACTCCCATATTAACCATTTCCCGGTTTGACTTCTTGAGCCCCTGCCAGCCACAAGTTTTGTATGTTTAAGCTAAAATTTTGCTGCTAGTGTTCTGTTATAACTTTGAACAACTGTGCCAAATACGGTCTAAATCAGTCAATAACATGATATAGCTCCCATATAAACCGGTTTCTCGATTATCCTTATTCGGTTCCCAGAAGCATTAATTTTTGCTGGTTTGACAGAAATTATCCCCTTCAACTAAATTTATTTTGTATAAATTTTTATCAGAATCCATGGTAATGGGTTCCCAAGATTCGGTCCGGCCGAACTTAGCACACTTTTACTTGTTGAAGACTATACCATGGTCCTCGAAACACCTCTGGGACGAACTGACAAACCTGCTGGGTTTTACTGCCTTCCTTTTTTTCCAATCAGAACAATTATATCTCTGTATATAGGCGAAACTGCTAAAATTTGTGTGCCTGTCTACCATCCGTTTAGCGTATATGACATAATTGGATTGTTTTACTTCATAGACATGCGATCGGATTACCTTCAAATTTGAAAGTAGTACATAATTCTGTATTAACAACCATAGCCATACTCCAATCCACAATAGCCAGAAATCCAATTATTTGTAGTTTTAAAACATTGCATTTGTGTATCAAATTACCGACACAATATTAACAAAATGAAACAACTTACCATTTGCATCGACTGTATTTTTCCAAACTTTGATTGTAATATGTAGTTTTGTTGACGTTCGACAAATACCGTTTATTGTTGTTTTTTTTTTTCTTTCCATTTATTTCTCTTCTTTTGGTTTTGCAATATCTCTCACTCTCATTATATCTTTCGCTCATTGCTTATGATCTCTTTTTTCTCACACTGCCCGCACGTCACGAAGGTTTAATCAACAAAGCATAAACAAACACACACACTTGTAGATGGTAGAATGGAAAACAGTAACACACCACGATCGCATGCACATATATATTTTTTTCTAACTCTTTTTACACATTTTTAATTAATGGAAAGGTATAGTTTTGCAAAACTTTAGGTATATTTATGACAAATGAACACTGCTTAACATTTTAATGTAAAGTTTGAAACAATTGCTTGAGTTTTACATAGAGAATTTTAACTTTAAATGGACATTGGCGATTTTGCGACCGAACCGACAAAAACAATACCGAAAACTGATGGCCTGTTGAAATTTTGCTATTATTGCTGAATCATTTCACTCCACTCTTTGTTTGTTCATTGCAAGGGGGTGGGGGGTCTATCGAATGCAAGTTGAGTTCCATTTGCATTGCTATGGTGCTTTCAGTAGGTGGTGGGAATGACTTCTTGACATGACATTTGCATTTTTGTTGTAATAATGACAAATGAAAAGAATAATAAAACATAAGATTTATTTAATCTATATCTATCTATAAACATATATAAAAATCTTTGCGCGGTATCTCTTTATAGCCAAACAAAGAATAATGAATAAGAACTGTTATGCTATTGGAGCTATATCAAATTGTAGTCCGATTCGGATCATAAATGAATTGAATGCTAAACACTGCAGAAGCCATTGTGTAATATTTCAGTCCATTGCGATAAGAATTGGGCCTTGTAGAGGCTCAAGAAGCTAAATCGGGAGATCGGCTTATATGGGATCTGTATCAAGCTATTGACATATTCACACCATATTGCACACGTTTGTTTAAGGTCATGGGAGAAGAGGATGTTCAAAATTTCAGCCAAATTGCTTAATAACTGCGCCCTCTATGGGTTTATATGGGAGCTATATCAGGTTATCTATTGATTTGCGCCATACTTAGCGCAGTTGTTGAAAGTCATAGCAAAACACGTCATGCAATATTTCAGCCAAATCGGATAGGAATTGCTCCCTGTAGAGGCTCAAGAAGACAAGACCCCAGATCGGTTTATATGGCAGCTATATCAGGTTATGGACCGATTTGAACTATGCTTAGCACAGTGTTTGAAAGTCATAACAAAACACCTCATGCAAAATTTCAACCAAATAGGATAAGAATTGTGCCCTCAAGCGGCTCAAGAAGTCAAGATCCCAGATCGGTTTATATAGCAGCTATATCAAAACGTGGGCCGATATAGTCCATTTACAATCCCAATCGACCTACACTAATAGGAAGTATTTGTGCAAATTTGAAGCGGCTAGCTTAGCTCCTTCGAAAGTTAGCGTGCTTTCGACAGACAGACGGATGGAATGGACGATCAGGAATATATATACTTAATGGGGTCTTAGACGAATATTTCGAGGAGTTACAAACCGAATGACGAAATTAGTATACCCTCATCCTATGGTGCAGGGTATAAAAAAACATTAAGTATGTGTTCAAAATTTGAACACATTTCGAACCGAACACTGATTTTGGTAATAAAATTCAATGATTTGCAAGCGTTGCTCGTTAGTAAGTCTATTCATGATGAAATGTCAAAGCATACTGAGCATCTTTCTCTTTGACACCATGTCTGAAATCCCACGTGATCTGTCAAATACTAATGCATGAAAATCCTAACCTCAAAAAAATCACCCTTTATATATATATAAATATATATATAAATAAATAAATAAATAAATATATATATATATATATATATATATATATATATATATATATATATATATATATATATATACAGCGGTCAAAAAAAGTATTCATCATTCAATGTTTTTTTTTTTAATAAGTCTACAAAAGACAATTGGAATAAAAACATATTAAACTAATGATGCAGTAGTGCTTGTGTGATATATATGTACACAATTTCATTGTTTTTAAAGAAAAAAATAGTATTTATTGGAACAAAAAGGGCCATTTTACAGCTGAACACAAAAAATTAAACAAAAAAAGTATTCATCATTGCAAAAAAAACAAAAAAATAAATAACATAATTTAAAAAAATTAATACTTTGTTATTCGACCACCGCGTCTTATAACTTCTTTTAAACGGTTTGACATCGATTGGACTAATTTAGCGGTTATATTTTGGTCTATATTAGTCTATTCCTCCATTATCACCTGTTGCATTTGACTCTTGCTCGAAAAATTGCGCGTTCTCAATTTGCGTTCGAGATGTTCCCAAAGATGTTCAATTGGGTTCAATTCGGGACTTTGAGGAGGAGTTTTAATGACTTTGGGGCAGTTATACAGCATCCACATCTTGGTATTTAAAGCAGAATGTTTGGGGTCATTATCTTGATAATATTGAAAGTTATTACCAAGCCCAAGTTTTACAGCACTATCTTTTAAATTCCTCTTTAAAATGTCAATGTAATACTTATGATCCATTACTCCATTAATAATTTCAAGATTTCCCGCTCCTGAAGCCGCCATACACCCCCAAACCATTAAACCACCTCCACCATGTTTTACAGTAGCAACTGTGTTTCGTTCTTCAAGCTCTGTATTTGGTTTTCTGTACACTATGACCTTTCCATCGCACCCAAAAAGATTAAACTTGCTCTCGTCTGCAAAAATGACTGTTTTCCAAAATGATTCGGGATGTTTTACATACATTTTTGCGAAGTTTAGCCTTTTCACTCGGTTTATTTTATTTATAAAGGGCTTCTTACGTGCAGTTCTTCCTCTGTAACTATGCCTTTTGAGTGTATTTCGAATTGTTTGTGTAGTAACTTCCTTCCCTAAATATTCCATAGTGTTTTTACGAAGAATGGTCGCATTTGTCTTCGGAGTTTTCTGAACTTGCCGCACTAGCCAACGCACATCTCCAACTGAAAGTGCTTTTGGTCGACCAGATCTTGGTTTATTGTCAACAGTTTTCGTTTCTGTCCACTTTCTGATGATGGATTGTATAGTAGATCGTGGTCTATTTAATATTTCACTGATAGTTTTTTGAGTTAAACCATTCCTGTGGTGTTTTATTATCAAAACTTTTACCTCATCAGAAACCTCGTTTTGCTTACGACCCATTTTGACAAAAACTATATTTTCAATGAAATTAAATATTTGCTGTCAAGGGCAAGGCCTCCTTTACTAAATAAAACAGAAAAGGGGGATTCCCTAATAATATTTGAATTTGACTTTGATGATAGCACATCAATGATGAATACTTTTTTTGTTCTGTTTTTGGTGTTATTATATAAAATTGCATTTTTTGCGCTAATTAAATTTATTTTAAAACATATTACGAAAAATAAACTATTGCATAAAACTGCATTATTTGTTTACTTTAAATTTTCTTCAATTACCCAAAATAAGTGAATTTATTATCAATTTTGCTAATGATGAATACTTTTTTTGACCGCTGTATATATATATATATATATATATATATATATATATATATATATATATATATATATATATACAATTTATATATATATATATATATATATATATATATATATATATATATATATATATATATATATATATATATATATATATATATGTATATATATTCAACAAAATTTATTTTGTATACATTTTTATCCATGGTAATGGGTTCCCAAGATTCGGTCCGGCCGAACTTAGCACACTTTTACTTGTTGAAGACTATACCATGGTCCTCGAAACACCTCTGGGACGAACTGAACTGGTCCTCGAAACACCTCTGGGACGAACTGACAAAACTGCTGGGTTTTACTGCCTTCCTTTTTTTCCAATCAGAACAATTATATCTCTGTATATAGGCGAAACTGCCAAAATTTGTGTGCCTGTCTACCATCCGTTTAGCGTATATGACATAATTGCATTGTTTTACATCATAGACATGCGATCGGATTACCTTCAAATTTGCAAATAGTACATAATTCTGTATTAACAACCATAGCCATAATCCAATCCACAATAGCCAGAAATGCAATAATTTGTAGTTTCAAAACATTGCATTTGTGTATCAAATTACCGACACAATATAAATAAAATGAAACAACTTACCATTTGCATCGACTGTATTTTCCCATACTTTGATTGTAATATGTAGTTTTGTTGACGTTCGACAAATACCGTTTGTTGTTGTTGTTTTTTTTTTTTTTCTTTCCATTTATTTCTCTTCTTTTGGTTTTGCAATATCTCTCACTCTCATTATATCTTTCGCTCATTGCTTTTGATCTCTTTTTTCTCACACTACCCGCACGTCCCGAAGGTTTAATCAACAAAGCATAAACAAACACACACACTTGTAGATGGTTGAATGGAAAACAATAACACACCACGATCGCAGCACATATATATTTTTTTCTAACACTTTTTACACATTTTTAATTAATTAAAAGGTATAGTTTTGCAAAACTTTTGGTATATTTATGACAAATGAACACTGCTTAACATTTTAATATAAAGTTTGAAAAAATTGCTTGAGTTTTACATAGAGAATTTTAACTTTAAATGGACATTGGCGATTTTGCGACCGAACCGACAAAAACAAAACCGAAAACTGATGGCATGTTGAAATTTTGCCATTATTGCTGAATCATTTCACTGCACTCTTTGTTTGTTCTTTGCGAGGGGGGGTGGGGGGGTCTATCGAATGCAAGTTGAGTTCCATTTGCATTGCTATGGTGCTTTCAGTAGGTGGTGGGAATGACTTCTTGACATGACATTTGCATTTTTGTTGTAATAATGACAAATGATAAGAATAATAAAACATCAGATTTATTTAATCTGTATCTATCTATAAACATATATAAAAATGAATTTGTTTGTAGGTTTGTTTGTTTGTTTGTTTGTTTGTGGGTTTGTAAATTTGTTTGTCCGTATAGGCTCAAAAAGGCTTAACCGATTTCTTTGAAATTTTCACAGATTGTGTGGAGTGGACCAGAAGGAGCAATAGGCTATATAAGTTTTCGATATCGCATTGGGAGCGGACCCTCCCCCTTACCCTAAAAGTACCAGCCAAACATAAAAGTGGACCGATTAGGACAATATGGGACTTAAATTAAAGATATTCAAGAGTCGAGTACGATTTCCATATAAAAAATGGAATCCAAGTAATTGGGGGGCCGCCCCGACCACAAAACCCCCCAAATTGGTTTATTGGACGATAATGACAATATTGAGCTCGAATGAAGGGTATTCGTGAGTAGATTTTGAATATGGTCAGGAAGGAGGTATAGGCCATGTGATTTGTTGGAAGGGGGCGAATCTTCCCCGTTACCACAAAAACGCCACCCAAAATCAAAAGTTGACCGATAGGAACAATATGGGTATCAAATGAAAGATATTGGAGAGTAGAATAGGAATATGGTATTCAAAATTGGGATCAAGTGTGCAAGGGGTCGTCCATCCCCAAAAACTCCCCCAAACAAACATATTGGACGTAAATATCAATATGGGACTCAAATGAAATGTATTCGGGACGAGACTACGAATATAACATATAAAATGAGATCCATGTAATTGGGGATCGCCCCACCACCAAATGAGAATATAATTCGATCATAGCTAGACGAGCCTCAAATGAAATGTATTTGAAAGCAGATTAGGAATATGACATTAAACTTTGTGTCCGAAATGGGGGTTCAAGTGATAGATATTTTTAAGTGGAGTTCGTTATTCAAATTTGTGCTCAAGTGGCAGATGAAGTGAAGCGCGCAATTGTCCTACCCTCCCACCAAACGTATTCAAAGTATAAGTTTGTGGACTGCGAATGAGAAATCTTTATTCTGCTCATATATCTAGCGGACCACCTCATCCCAAAACAGTTGATCAATTATAATGACCTAACATGACACTGCCGCCGTACCCCCAAAGTTATGACGTTCAGTGTGATAGGAGCAGTTGCAAACCTGAAGTCAAGGTGGCCGCCATTTTTAGCTCATCGACAAGGAGCCTTCTTTTCCTAGACAAGTCCAAACAACGTGCTGCTGGGCAACACTTTCATGTTCAAAAGTTTTACATGGTTAAATTTCTAGGAACTGTCGTCACCGCACCTAATATAAAGACCAGCAAATTAGTTCTCTACCACTGAGAATCGTTTAATATGGCAATTTGATTTGATTTAAAAATGCTACATTATGACTATTCAGTAGGTAGCCATATAGCATGTTATAGACAACTAAGCCGCTCCAAGCGAGTAGCAGCATAGACAAAGGTAATCTATAGACTCATGGCATATGTTCAAAAAAGCTCTAGCAGATGGGAGAAATGTCAAATTCTCAGTTGTTTATATGTGATTGCGCAAGCATCCGGGGCGACATGGAACGGAGAACTTTTAAGTTATTTTATAAATATTTGGGTATTAAAGTCTAAACCTTTCTCTTATAGATGGCAGCGCTAACATTTAGAAAAGCGTCATTTGTTCGCAAATGGATCAACTGAATGGAGACGCCACCAAGAACAGAGAGAGGGCAGAGTGGTAAAAATGGATCATGCAGCATTTATCTTTGTAATGGTAACCTATCGGTTCTTAAAATAAAGAAAAATTTTATATAGGAATTTCGTTGCGGTTGATTGCTGAATTACTTTTTAAAAATTCCCATAGATTTCCCCATAGATAAAAATTAATTTAGTAGAGTGCGAATATCCAAGTTTGAGCTTAACTGTTAGAGGGGAAGGCTCAACGAACGCACACAGAGTCAGAGCTATACGTTTTGAAAGGGAAAGTGTAGTGGAGCGGGTTTGATTGAAAATTTAGCTCAAAGATAAGAAGCCTCCTTTTTATAGTCGAGCCCAAGTGGCGTGCCGATAAGCACACATTTGTATACCCTCCACCTTAGGATGGGTGGTATACTAATTTCGTCATTCTGTTTGTAACTACTCGAAATATTCGTCTGAGACCCCATAAGGTATATATATTCTTGATCGTCGCGACATTTTATGTCGATCTAGCCATGTCCGTCCGTCCGTCCGTCTGTCTGTCGAAAGCACGCTAACTTTCGAAGGAGTAAAGCTAGCCGCTTAAAATTGTGCACAAATACTTTCTATTAGTGTAGGTCGGTTGGTATTGAATTCTTGAGCTGCCATATAAACCGATCTGGGATCTTGACTTCTTGAGCCTCTAGAGGTCGCAATTATTATCCGATTTGCCTGAAATTTTGTACGGATCCTCTCATGACCATCAACATACGTGTTTAATATGGTGTGAATCGGTCTATAGCCCGATACAGCTCCCATATAAATCGATCTCTCTATTTTACTTCTTGAGCCCCCAAAGGGCGCATTTCTTATTCGAATTGGCTGACATTTTACACAGGTCTCCAACATATAATTTAATTGTGGTCCAAACCGGATCATATCTTGATATCGCCCTAATAGCAGAGCAAATCTTTTCATATATCTTTTTTGGCTTAGAAGAGATGCCGGGAAAAGAATTCGACAAATGCGATCCATGGTGGAGGGTATATAAGATTCGGCACGGCCGAACTTAGCACGCTTTTACTTGTTTTCGTTTTGTCATTCGATTCGTTCGCCAAATCATTGAACACAGTTGATTTTAGAATGGGATAATAGCTGTTTTCAATGACTTGGCGAACGAATCGAGTGACAACAAGTAAAAGCGTGAAAAGTTCGGCCAGGCCGAATCTTACATATCCATGATAGAGGGCATGGATCTCATTTGTCATTTTTTTGCCTGATATTTCTTTATAGCAAACAAAGGATAATAGGTAAAATTACAAAGCTATTGCAGCTATTTCAAGTCATCAACCGATCCGGACCATGCATGGTTATGCTGTGGAAGTAAAAGTAATTGTGCAAAATGTCAGCCAAAATTGAATAAGTCATAATTGAGCCCTATAGTGGCTCAAGAATTAAAATCAGGAGATCAGTTCATGGGAGCTATATCAGGTAAAGGACCCATTCAGGCCATATTCGACGCGGATGTGGAAGGTCGTAGGAGAAGTCTTTAAAATAATGTTTAGCCAAATCGCATAAGAATTGCGCCCTCTAGAGGCTCAAAGAGTCAAATTAGGAGATCGGTTTAAATGGGAGCTATATCAAGTTTTAAACCGGTTTGAAACATACAGGGTGGCTGATGAAAGCCGCTACCAAAAAAAAATGTAATAACTTTTTTTCTATTTAATAATAATAATTTAATAATTAATTTAATTAATTAATTAATTAATTTAATTAATAATAATTTAATAATTAATTTAATAATTTAATTTAACATGAATAAAAGAAAAATGTATTCCATACACCGAAAAAAAAATGTAGCAATATTCATCATTGTAGCAATATTCATCAGCCACCCTGTACTTAGCACAGATGTTGGAAGTCATAACAAAATATCTTATACAACATTTGAGACAAATAGGATAAGAATTGCGGCGTTTAGGGGCTCAAGAGGTCAAGATCCAAGATCGGGCTATATGGCAGCTTTATCACAACTGACCTACACTAATAGGAAGTATTTGTGCAAAATTTCACGCGCCTAGCTTTATTCCTTCGAAAGTTAGCGTGTTTTCGACGGATGGACGGACCGACATAGCTAAATCGACTTAGAATGTCAAGACGATCAAAAATATACATATATACATTGTTGGGTCTCAGATATTTCGATGCTTTACAAACGGAATGACGAAATTAGTTTATGATGGAGAGATTAAAAAAAAAAACAAATTAAGTGGTCTAGGCCGTAAGTTTTTGCACTGAATTCTTAAATGGATTTGCCGCACCTATTATTGAAAGAATATCCAGTTCTGAAAATTTTTTCTGATGTTTATGCCATGGGTAAGCCGAAGATACTTACCCCTGCGCAAGGGTGACATTAGATAGGCCGACATAGGTGGAATTCAATTAAAAAATAGACAAAATGATCACAATGTGATGGAAATCAACACGGAGCATCACCAACAATAAATTCAGCGCCATCTATTGGGGGGTAGAAATTATTTGAATAGGAAAGCCAACCCGAACAATGGAAAAGAACGCGAGAGGTACAGGAGAGTGTGTTCAAAGTTGATCATATGCTTTTCACTACTGTTTTGAAAAGTTGTCTAAATAAATAAGATAAAGGAACTAACCTTAACCGAAGCAGGCCAGGTTCAACTAGTCTTATATAGAAAATTGAATTTATGTTTGTTTCTTTGTTCCGTATAGACTCAAAAACGACTGATCCGATTATCTTCAAATTTTCACAGATTGTGTAGGCTGGTCTGGAAGGAAACATAGGCTATATAATTTTTTGATATCGGAAGGGGGGCGGACCCTCCCCCTTACCACAAAAGTACCACCCAAAAATAAAAGTGGACCGATCGGGACCATATAGGACTCAAATGAAAGTAGAGTACGAATTTCATGTTAAAAATTGGGTCCAAGTAACTGGGGGTCAGGAAGGAGAAGTAGGTTTTATAATTTGTTGACTTCGGATGGGGGCGGACCCTCCCCCTTTACCCAAAACCACCACCCTAAATCAAAAGTGGACCGATCGGGAGAATATGGGACAATATCAAATGAAAGGTATTGGAAAATAGAATACGAATATGGTATTAAAATTTGGGCCTAAGTACCCATCGGGCCGCCCCAACCCTAAAATTCTCCCAAATCGACATATTGGTCGTTCATGTCAAGGTGGGCCTCACATGAAAGGTATTCGGGAGTAGATTACGAATCTGGCATACAAAATCAGATCGAAGTATAGGGGGTCCCCATTCCCTCCAAAAACGTTTTAAATGGGCATAAGGCCCTTCATGACTATATGGGACCCGTTTTTTTTGTTTGTTCGGTAGAATAAAAACGGTTGAACCGAATTTCTTAAAATTTTCACAGTTTATGAAAGTTTCTCTGAAAGCCCACATAGGCTATATCATTTTTAGATATCGGATGGGGCGGTCCCTCCCCTTTACCCCAACTACACCATCCAAAAACCAAAAGTGGATCGATAGGCACAATATGGGTATCAAATGCAAGGTATTAGAGACTAGAAAACGAGTGTCGTATTTAAATTTGGGTCCAAGTACCAGCGGGCCTCCCCTAGTAACTCCTCTAAACTGATATATTCGACGTTCTTGTCAATATGGGACTCAAATGCAAAGTATTCGATTCGAGTAGATTACAAATATGGCATAAAAAATGAGGTCCAAATAATGGGAGATCGCCCCACCCTCAAGTACTCCCAAATGGGCATATTAGCCGACCATGTCTATATTGGACTCAAATGAAAGTTATTTGAGAGTAGATTGCGAATATCCAATTTTGGAGCCAAGTGTTTGGGGGTACGCCCTAAAGCACCCCTAAATAGAACTTTATTTCCGACTGTGGTAATATGGATCTCAAATCAACGGTATTTGGAAGTAAAGAACGAATTTGAAATCAATTGTCAAGGCTAAATGCCGGTGGCCGCCCTAGCCCCAAAACACCACCTAAACAGTTCATATTTACCGACCATGGCAATATGGGGCTCACATTAAATGGATTTGAAAGTGCAGCACGACTTTGAAATCCATATTTGAGTCGAAATGACTGAGTGCCATCCGTGTTCAAAAAGCACTTCTCATTACCCTAATTTTCAAAAATACCAGATCTCGGAGATTGGGAATGCGATTCATTTGAAATCTTTTTGCACTCTCACAATCTTAACAAAACATGGTTTCTATTGTTGGGGTCGGGTGCTCAGGGGCCGTCCAAAACCCGCCAAATGGGTATATAGACCAATCGCGACAATATAGAGCTCAAAAAGAAAGGTGGTTGAGAGAAAAAATGAATTTGATATCCAATTGAAGATCCATGTCTTTGGGGAACAGACCCATCCGACCACACCTCCCTATTATATAAAGCTATTTGATTTTTAAATTGATTGATTTTCTGGTAATTGATGCTTATTTTCGGGACAAAGTCCCTGGGGTCCACCCCACCCTCAAACAGAATTTATTTACCGATCATGTCATTATGGGGCTCACATAAAATGTATTTTAATGTAGTGCACGGAGCGTATATTTACATTAAGGAGCAGAAATATTTGCCAATAACCAGAAATATTTGCCAATACGATAATATAGGACTCAAAAGAAAGGTATTTGGGAGTGGAGTAAATATTTACCTAGGAACCGAGAAGGGGCACACTTCTCACACATCAATGAAAGCTTTCCGATAAAAGTTTAAACTCAATGATAAGAGACTTGTTTTTACAGCCGATAGCGTTATAGTCCGAATGGCGTGCCGCGACACCTCTTTGGGGAGAATTTTTTACATGACCATGCATGACGAATGTCGCTAACATTAAAAATGTTACTGCCTGCGCCAGGAAATTGGGCCGCACTATGGATATTCGAGCGGCTGGTATAAAGCGAGCGGCTGCTGCGTTAATGATGTCTTGGAATTTCCTCTCGACAACTAGCACATTTGAGGGGTGTATGAGTTAATTGAAGAGGCGATTGGTGTACTCCCTAATTAACGTCCGGCGCTCAGAGTTTGTGAAGTCGGGTGGTCGGTACATGGCAAGAATTATGGGAAGGTGATCTGATCCCAACGAAGTGACAACCCGCCAGCATACGTGACTCAGAAGATCAGGGAATGAAATTTAAATGTTTGGCCAACGGCTGCATCTCCACGTAATCCTAGTGGGGGAATCCTCATTCACCGTGCAAACAATGGAGCCTTTAATCTACCCCGCCAAAGCTAAGCCTCGCCGGTCGTTACCTAGGGAAGAATTCTATGAAGCATGATGCGCATTAAACGCCGCTAAACGGGCCTGTTAACTTGGCCATCAATTGGGACACAACAACCAACCATCGCATAGAGGGTTATAACCAAAAAAAAAAAAAAAAAAAAAAAAAAAAAACTACAAAATATGCCCCATGAGAACAGATAGATAGATATCTCTTTGAATGGTTAGAGATGAGATGCTATCGAGATCGTGTCCAAAACTTCAAGGATGCAAATTGTCCGTACGCCTTTTGGCAGTCCCCTTCAAGAGAAACATTGGGAAAAGTTGGGGGTTTAGACCGCGCGTCATGCATTGGGTATATATTGCAGCTGTCACAAAGAAGGGGCTGTGAGCATTTCAAAATTATGTGGCATTATGTAGACTTGAAAAGTTCTATCGCTTTGCTGTCACTGGCTAGAACAGACTTCTCAGTCAATGTGTTCGTCATGACAGGTCACTGTCTAA
This sequence comes from Stomoxys calcitrans, assembly GCF_963082655.1. NCBI lineage: Eukaryota > Metazoa > Arthropoda > Insecta > Diptera > Muscidae > Stomoxys > Stomoxys calcitrans. Next base: position 216,286,326 of record NC_081552.1, read on the forward strand.
TCGGAAAACATGTTGTAAGACTAAATGTTTCCAGTAACGACTTTTGCCGAAGCTATGAGGACGTCGAGGAGAAGATACTATAGAACATTTGCTGTGTGTGTGTCTAGCACTGGCAGTCCGACGGAGTTCCACTTTAGGTTTCATTTCTTTGGGTTTCACTTTAGGTTTCATTTCAATTCCTGTCCGATTTAGCGGATGTGAACATTCGCAAGTTGCTGGGCTAGAAGGCATCTTCCTTCTTCTCTTCCTGGGGTATCACAATGGATGGAAACGTCTAAGTGAGTCTGATGCAGACTGTCACTTAAACCTAACCTAACCTAAAATGGAGAAGGCGTTATTCTCCTTCCTATACTGTAACACTGTTCGTGACCTTAATGTCCTGGTTGTTATTGCCCTTATGGCAATTTTATTGTCGGTAACAATGTTAACTCTCGACGTCCTGGCGTTAATACCACACCACCTCAAGCATTCCGTATTCGCCCGGATCTCCGCCTGCGGGACCGTATTATGGTCATGTATTCTAAAACATATCTCAGTCCCTGGGTTCTCAATGTAGACTCTCAGGCCCACTCTCTCCTCTAGCTTTGATCCATCTGTGTAACATGATCTTCCAGATGCCAATACTAGGGTACCGTCAATCCAAAACTGTGCCGATGGCAGCAGTGGCTCGCACTCGACTTCATGGTTCATCTCAGGTATCCGATCGGAAACCTCTTCCCTTCCTTCCAGGTTTCCTATCGTCGCCTCGATTATACCGCGATGGTATGAGCTGCTCCCATCTCAGTTATGGCCCTTCCGAACCTTCTGCTGGTTCGGATCCTTATCCTTTTAGAAGTAATATAATATCGTCTGAGTAGCAGACGGGTTCAAATCCGTAATAGGTAATTTATGGTGGTCACCCATAGGAAAAGCGATAAAATTTCCCCTGTGGTGTTCCTTGTGCCACTTTCCCCTTATATTTATGCCATGGGACCCGCAATCTATCCACCTGTTCCTTAGCATATGGTTTATTAAGTTTTTAAGGACCGGGTCCAACCCGTACTGGTCTAACGATGTCAATGCATACCGCAGTGTGGACGTTTTGGCGTCGAAGCATTCTTCTATTTTATGCATAACCTCTTGCCGGGCACTCTCCTCCGACCTTCCCTGGACATAGGCATGCTGTTTGTATTTGAGCAGCTCGCTGGATGTCCTACTTTTTATCATGATGTTCACAAAGCATTCCGTGGTTTTGAGTAGAAAGGACGTAAGGCTTATAGGTCTGTAGGATTTTGTTGTCGGCTTTCGGAGTATAGGGAAGTCCTAAGCGCGCTGTGAAAATTTTGCCAGACGAGGCGCCAGATAGTCGGCCTCCTTTTAGTAACCTTTGACTCCCTTTCTCAATTACTACAATCTTAGAGGATTTTTGTATAAAATTTTTGTATATGAAAGAGCACGTTGGGCTGAGCTCAACGATTTTTCCAGCATTTAATTGAAAATTTTGTTTTCTAAACGGTGACGTAAATGCTGCTGCTGAAATGGTGCAGGAAATAATGTTAGTAGGAATGAGATCGTTTATTCCGACTAAGAATTTATCGGTTAATAATAATAATCAATACAATTTGGTTTAACCAGCCATGCAATGATGCTGTCAGATCAAAAGAGGATGCATTTAGGACTTGGCGTCTGAACAAAAATTCCAATACCAAAATGCTGCGCAAACAGGCAAGAACTTCGTGTGCCAGTGTAATTAGACACGAAAAATTTCTTTACGAACAGTGTGCCAAAGTTATTGCTTCTCCGAGGGGAAGCAAGAGCTTTTGGTCATTCGTAAAAAGTGTAAAAGGCAACCCATCGGCAATCGCAACTGTTGTTAAGGATGATTAGGTATTCACTGACCCGATTAATAAGGCTAATCTACTGGCTGAAATGTTTGCAGAAAATTCTTCCATGCCGTTTAGCAATCAACCACTCCCCGTGATTGATAGTGTACCTAGTTCGATGCCTCAGATATTCTTTCGAACACGTGGAGTTAAAAGGGTCCTTGCGGATCTTGATGTTAATAAATATCCAACCCGGACGGTATATCAATACTTGTGTTTTGCAATTGTTCTTCGACACTTGCTCGTCTATACGCAACCTTTACAACCTTGCTTACCGTGCGGGAGTTTTCCCGACGCCCCAAAAAGGGTGGAGCGAACAACACTGCGAATTACCGGCCAATTTCGATATGCTCTGCGCTCTTCAAGGTTATTGAGAGTATGGTTAACCATCATCTTGTCAGATACTTAGAGTTTAATGGCCTTCTTAGCGACAGACAGTATGGGTTCGGCAGAAAACGCTCTACGGGAGACCTAATGGCATTTTTGTCGGAACGATGGAGTCGCTCTATCCACCAGCTTCGTGAAAGTAAGGTCATGGCTCTGGAAATCTCAAAGGCATTTTATAGGGTCTGGCACGGTGCACTTTTAGCAAAGCTTGTCGCATTTGGAGTCGGTAATAACGTCGTAAGATGTACATCGAGCTCAGAGGTCGCACTATACGATTTGTTGTAGATGGGTTCTCATCAGATGAGTATACATTGACTGCAGGTGTGCCACAAGGCTCTGTCCTTTCCCCTTCCCTTTTTCTTATTTTCATTGACGATCTATTGGGTCAGACTTCGAATCCAGTCTACTCATTTGCCGATGACAGTAGTCTGTGTTATTCATATTCATTCGACCACAGGAGGCCCCCTTATGAATGAGACGCTCTCCCAGGATTTGTTGGCCATTTCCGAGTAGGGTAGAATGAACAGAGTAGACTTTAAAGCACAGAAGACGCAATGCTGTTTTTGTCTCGTCGATATCTATCGACGGTATAGATATTGAACAGTCAGATGCTCTTGAAGTTCTGGGCATGAAGGTACAATGTGATGTCCGTTGGTCAAAACACGTATTCGAAGTGTCGAAAGAAGCATTCAAGTGTTTGGGCTTTTTTAAGCGGTGTGGGTATTCACCTCTTCCGATCTTCTCAATATCTATTCCATCCATCAGGTCGAGGATGGAATATAACTCTCATATATGGGCAGGAGCTCCCAAATCATCCTTGGAGCTACTTGACCGGGTTCAATAGAGAGCGATGGTGTTGATTGGAGTTGATCCAACTCTATTGCTTCTCTTGAACATCGTCGGAATGTGGGTGGCGTTGTATTGCTCTATCCTTATTTTCATGGCGTGTGTTCCAGGGATATTCGTCTTCTGACGCCAGAAACTCACACCCGTTTGTAATTTATTGGCCAGTCGACCGAACCATGCATTACCGAGAAAATTCATTTTTCGCCGGAACCATTAGTATGTGGAATTGACTTCCGGCTAATGTCTTTCCCACCGACATTGATGTTCAGATATTTAAGACTAATATCAATAAACACTACTCCCTCTTTCCCACCTCCAAGCCTTAACTTTCCTAATTGCCAACGTAATGCACTGCATTTATAGGGGACATCCCTACATGTTGGTTACGTGAAAAAAAAAAAATATTAATAATTCCAAGATTCCGGTGTCTACGTGAGTTACACAAAGAACCAGTGTACAATGGTCAATTTTGAAATTCTATATCTTCCCTTATTTTAATGTATGGGCCAATGAGAAGTGCTAGCCGAAAGCTGTAGTCTTACTCTGTAAGTACCATTACATTATGGTAAGCTCAATGGAATAGAAGTTTATGGATTTTTTTTTTGGTTTTTGGATCACTGTATCCCCGGTATCCCCCATAACTTCCTATACGATACTACCATCATTTATCATTTGTTTTTATAAAATTAATTTCACAAATTTTTCATTTTCATGTTTAACACATTTATTTATGGTGTTATGTTATATATATCCAGAAATCAATATTTAATTGCAGCAAAAATATATAATGTCCTTATCAATAAGTATCATTGTTGATTTAACATATTTATATTGCAGCGCACATAACGGGACATCGAATCCTATTAACACTGTTCCATGCAATTAATTGTTAATTTAATTTAATTTAATGTTTTTTTGATGGGCTTTTTTGGTCAGGTTGAGGATTTTTTTAAATAAAACAAATCGTTTTCATTTTTTCTCTCGACGTTTCGTTGGTTATTTTTTCCAACTTCATCAGGACAGAGTTTATTGAAGTTCCTGTTTAAAGTATTCTTGTATAAAGTATATGTTTTGTATTGCTTAGTTTTTCCATTTAGACTTACGATTAATTTTACATCTTCGTTGAATTACTTATATTACTATAAAAACTGGACACCACGACACAGAAAATATAATAATATAAATAATTGCACTTTGAGGGAAGTATATAAAGTCTAAACTTATTACTAATATCACAGAACAGTCGTTTTCAAGTTATTGCAATGGAATACTGCAGCTTAGTGTTGTCTTTGTCTTCTTTGGTGTTTATCGACTCTTTAAGTATTTGTTGAATCCGTAGGCTCTCTAATGTGTATCGCTTGTTCTCTATTTTCTCTCTGTCAAGTACTCTTACTGTCTTAAAGTTTGCCGCATGTCCGCTCTCTTTTATATGTTGTGCTAGTGCTGTCGATTGTCTCCCTTTTCTTATGTCGGCTTCGTGCTCAGCCAACCTAGTGCCTAGTGTGCGTCTGGTGGTTCCCACATATTTTTTGTTGCATTTTTCTTGTTGATCTCCATCACACGTAATTTCGTATACGACGTTGCTTAGTTTGAGTTTGTCTGTTTTGGTTGTTGTTCCTTTTTTCCTGAATATTTGGTTTAGAGTTTTGTTTGATTTATATGCTGTTGTTGAGTTTTCGTCAAGTATGATATTTCCCAAAGATGCGCGGTCGGTAAGCTTAGGGATGTACGGTACACTGTAAAATTTTTTCGTCGTTGATGCTTTTTCTTCATGGGGTCGTTTGGATCCGTTGGTGACGTCGCGAATTAAATTATTTATTAATGCCATTGGATAATTGTTCTGTTTTAAAATTTGTTGTATTTTATTTATGTTGTCTGCTTTGAAACGTTCATCGCTTAACAGTAGAACTTTGTGGATGAAGTTCTTGGCCGTATTAATTTTCGTGCTGTGTGGTTGCGTAGAGTTATAATTAATCATTCTTCCCGATGCTGTTGGTTTCGCGTACCAGTTTGTTATTAACGTATTTCCATTTCTTATTATCTTCATATCCAGGAACGGTAACTCTGCACGAGTTTCCTTTTCTATCGTAAATTTTAATTTGTTGTGATACGCGTTCATTAATTTCATTATCGTTGTTTCATCTTTTTTGTTTATCACCGCGAACAGGTCGTCTACATACTTCACTATAAATTTTACCGTTATGTTCATACTCTGCAGTTCGTCCATTACGTCGTCCAAAAGGGTGTCAAGTATATATATATATATATATAATTTAATTTAATTCATTAAAACAATTCTATAGTGCATAATAACACAAAACAAGATAATTTGCTCATGACTTCAGTGGGCCCACAAACATAACCATCACTCACTCGCAATGCAATGGAAAGTGCGATAGTTGTTTGTTCATGAATTAAATAATTGTAAATAAAATATCTTGTCCATTGTTAATTATGGTTCGGGCAGTCAACGAGTATAACATTTCCATATTGTTTTATTTTATAAAATAGAAACATGAGTTTTTTCCCACCGCACGCATCATGGTGAAATTAATGCAGCAGTTAATTAAACTACAGGAAAATTGTCGCTGTGTTGTTTATTAACAGCCATTGACGTAAGGACATTTTCAATTGTTTAAAGGCTACAATGTGATTAAATTTTAGTTGACATTTCAATTCAATGCAATTCAATAAGAATTATAACTTTGATGAGCTTCAATAATGACATACCGAAAGAAATCGGCCTTGTTAAAAATGCATGAAACAAATTCGATTAATTGGTGTATATGTGTTTAAATGTTTAATTTTTAAGGGACGATGTTGATATTGACAAACTTTAACGAGTTGCTCGATACTGGGTATCTTGGGGATGTTGGAAACCAAACAACGGCCCTGATTGCTTTAAACTTGGCAAAATTCAGGTGTTTTTTGGCCTGCCTGCAATTCAAATGAGGGCTCAGTCCTTCCCGCGGTGTCACCTGGGTAGCTATCTTTATCATACGCTAAGGGTAGTGAGTTTAATTGTGTAGAAGAACGATAACAAGTAAAAAGGCGTTAAGTTCGGCCTGGCCGAACTTTAAATACCCACCACCTCGGGTATATATGTAAAGCACCTTTCGTCATAATCCGGTGGAAATGCATATTTTATGCTCCTATAGCAGCTATATCGAAATATGGTTAAATTTGGATCAAATTCGGCACTAACATAGAGTGGTATAATCGAAACCTTTAATCGTGGGATCGGTCTATATGGCAGATATATCCAAATCTGGACCAATCTTGATCGAATTCCAGAAAAATGTCGAGGGGTTCAACACAACTCTCTCTTTTTCAAATCTCTGCGAAAGTGGACACTAAATGCGCCTTTTATGGCAGCTATATCAAATATGGACCGATCTGAGCCAAATTGAATAAGACTGTTGAAGGGCCTAACACAACTCACTGTCCTAAATTTCAGCAAAATCGCATAACAAATATGGCTTTTTTGGGTCTAAAACCTTAAATCGAGAGTACGGCCTATATGGCAGATATACCCAAATCTGGACCGATCCGTGCCATATTGCAGAAGGCTATCGAAGGGACTAACACAACTCACTGTCCTAAATTTCAGCAAAATCAGATAATAAATGTGGCTTTTATGGGCACAAGACGCTGAATCGGCGGATTTGTCTATATGGCAGTTATCTCCCAATCTGAACCGATCTAGACCAAATCGCAGAAAGACGTCAAGGGGCCTAACACAACTCACTGTCCTAAATTTCAGCAAAATCAGATAATAAATGTGGCTTTTATGGGCACAAGACGCTGAATCGGCGGATCGGTCTATATGGCAGCTATATCCCAATCTGGACCGATCTAGGCCAAATTGCAGAAAGACGTCAAGGGGCCTAACATAACTAACTGTCCTAAATTTCAGCAAAATCGCATAATAAATGTGGCTTTTATGGGCTTAAGACCCAAAATCGGCGGATCGGTCTTTATGGGTGCAATATCAAGATATAGTCCGATATAGCACATCCTCGAACTTAACCTGCTTATGGAAAAACAAGTAAAAAGGTCCGGTTTGGACCACAATTAAATTATATGTTGAAGACCTGTGTAAAATGTCATCCAATTCGAATAAGATTTGCGCCCTTTGGGGGCTCAAGAAGTAAAATAGAGAGATCGATTTATATGGGAGCTGTATCGGCCTATAGATCGATTCAGACCATAATAAACACGTATGTTGACGGTCATGAGAGAATCCGTCGTACAAAATTTCAGGCAAATCGGATAATAATTGCGACCTCTAGAGGCTCAAGAAGTCAAGATCCCAGATCGGTTTATATGGCAGCTATATCAGGTTATTGTACTTTTTGTGTACTTGTACTTTTTTTGACATAGTTGTTGAAAATAACAATAAAAAACGTTTTGCGAAATTTCAGCCAAATCGGATAGAAATTGCGCCCTCTAGAAGCTCAAGAAGTCAAGTCCCCAGATCTGTTTATATGACAGCTATATCAGGTTATAAACCGATTTGAACCATATTTGGCACAGTTGTTGGATATCATAACAAAATACTACGTGCCAAAATTCATTCAAATTGGATAAGAATTGCGCCCTCTAGAGGTTCAAGAAGTCAAGACCCAAGATCCGTTTATATGACAGCTATATAAGGTTATGGACCGATTTGAACCATACTTGGCACAGTTGTTGGATATCGTAACACAACACGTCGTGCAAAATTTCATTCCAATCGGATAAGAATTGCGCACTCTACAGGCTCAGAAAGTCAAGACCCAAGATCGGTTTATATGGCAGCTATATCAAGTTATAAACCGATTTCAACCATACTCGGCACAGTTGTTGGATATCATAAGAAAACACGTCGTGCAAAATTTAATTCCAATCGGATAAGAATTGCGCACCCTAGAGGCTCAAGAAGGCAAGACCCAAGATCGGTTTATATGGCAGCTATATCAAAACATGGACCGATATGGCCCATTTACAATACCAACCGACCTACACTAATAAGAAGTATTTGTGCAAAATGTCAAGCGGCTAGCTTTACTCCTTCGGAAGTAAGCGTGCTTTCGACAGACAGACGGACGAACACGGCTAGATCGACATAAAATGTCACGACGATCCGAAATATATATATACTTTATGGGGTCTCAGACGAATATTTCGAGTAGTTACAATCAGAATGACGAAATTAGTATACCCCCCATCTTATGGTGGAGGGTATAAAAATAATCTGTGCAAAGTTTCGGCTCAATATCTCTATATTTAAAGACTGTAGCGTGATTTCAACAGACAGACGGACGGACATGGCTAGATCGTCTTAGAATTTTACGACGATCCGAAATATATATATACTTTATAGAGTCGAAAATTGGTATTTCGATGTGTTGCAAACGGAATGACTAAATTAATATACCCCCCAGATTATCGGTGGTGGGTATAAAAATGGTTGGGGCGTCCCGTTAGTAGTCCATCACACGGAAAACTGGAAGCGTTTACTTTGAAACAAGTAAAAGTGTGCCAAATTCGGACGGTCCAAATCTTATGAAGAGTTATTTATTTATCTTCTTGGCAACACTAGTTTAAATAACTCACGCACGTTTCTTATTTCGTTTCACTGTCAAACGTCTTCAGTTTGGACTATAATTTAACCATGAATCATCTTACAAACGGACAACGCTTGCAAATTTTTGAATTTTATTATCAAAATGCGGGCTCTGTTAAGAAAGTTCATCGTGCGCTTCTTCCATTGCATCGAAGAAGCTCACTTTTAGCTCAATGGGTACGTAAATAAGTAGAATTACCAATTTTGGAGTGAAGATCAGCCAGAAGCATTGCAAGAGTTACTAATGCATTCGGGAAAATTCAATGCTTAGTGCGATTTATGGGCTGTTGGCATCATTGGACCGTACTTCTTCAAAGATGATACGAATCGTAACGTAAGTGTGAATAGTGAGCGCTACCGTTAGATGATATCCAAGTTTTTGTGCCCAAAATCCAAGAGGTTGAAAGACTTGGTTTCAACAATACGGTGCCACATGCCACACGGCACGCGTAATAAGGGACTTATTGAGAGGCGAGTTCGATTTACATTTTATTTCTCGTTCGGGATCGGTCAATTGGCCGCCTAGATCGTGCGATTTTAACGCACTTAGACTATTTTTTTATGGAGCTGTGTAAGAACTCATGTCTATACAGACAAGCCCGCTTCAATTGACGTATTGGAAGACAACATTGAAGCATTTATTCGTTAGATACCGGCTGAAATGTTGGAAAGAGCATGCCAATATTGGAGTAAGCGACTAAGTGGATGGACCATTTGAGTCACGCAGTAACGGTCAACCTTTGCATGAAATAATCTTCAAACATTAAATTATATGGAATGTACTATCGATTCAAATAAAGTTTTCATGAATCTTTCGTAATTTTATGTCTTAAAAAATCACCTTTTAAAATTGGAAGATCGGTTTATATAGGAGCTATAACAAGTTATGAACCGATTGAGATCATATTTAGCAGAACTCTTGGAAATCAAAACAAAAACCTTCAGCCATATCAGATAATAATTGCGCCCTCTAGAGGCTCAAGAAGTGTAATCGGGAGATCGATTTATATGGGAGCTATATATGGAGCCGATTTAGACCATGCCTAGCCTGATTGTTGGAAGTTATAACAAAATACTTCACACAAACTTTCAGCCAAATCGGATAAGAAGTGCTCACCCTGGAGGCTCAAGAGGCATAATTTGAAGCTATAGCAGGTTTGGAGGCCACCGTAGCGCAGAGGATAGCATGACTGCCAATGGCGCAGAATGACTTTGTTCCAATGCTAGCAAGAACATCAGAAAAATTTTTCGGCGGTGATTATCCCCTCCTTATGCTGGCGATATTTGTGAGGTACTATTTGGTATGGGAGCCATGTAAATACTTCCCCACAAAGAGGTGTCACACTGCAGCAAGCCTTTTGTTGTTGTTGTTGTTGTAGCAGTGTGTTAAACACTGAGACGACAGCCCTTGCCGATGAAGAACTCCATCGGGTCAATCCGGTGCGTACAACCGGCTGCCATGGGATTGGTTGTTGTGTCTCATTGAGCTTAACGTTGAATCGGACAGCACTCTTTGATATGTGAGAAGTTTGCCCCAGTTCCTTGGTAGAATATTAACTGGCAAATTTCAAAATATCAGATTAAACCCGATTTAAACCAGAACCCAGACGCTCTGCGTCATATGCGGAAATGCGAACTTCTGCACCCCGTTGTCCTCCTAAAGACGTTACAGCCTTCAAGAATTGAGATATTGAGCTGAAATTTGTGCACAGATGCGTAATATTGCTGCACGCCGGTTAAGTTCTTAAACAAGCCATATCGGACCATATATGTATATAGCCGTCTGTAGAATATGAAAGCTTTATTTATTACCCGATTTCGCTGAAAATCGAAAAAGGTTGTATTAAGACTTTCGACATCCGACCAAGATATGGCTCAGATCGGATTATATTTAGACATACCTGCCATATAGACCGATCTGCCGATTATACGCTTTATTTACCAGCCGATTTCGCTGAAATTTGAATCATCCATTTCTTGCAAGACTCCCGACATCCGACTCCCGATCTGACGGTTAAGGGTCTCAAGCCCATAAAAGCTGCATCTATTATCCGATTTCGGTGAAAATTCAATCAGTGAGTTGTTTTTAGCCTTCTGATATCTAATACAAATATGGTTCAGATCAGGCTTTATTTAGATATAGCTGCCTATATCTATAACCGATTCGTCGATAAAGGGTCTGAAGCCCATAAAACCTTTATTTATTACCCGATTTCGCTGGAATATAAAACAGTTGGTTGTATTAAGACCCCCGATATCCGACCCAAATATGGTTAAGATCGGACTTTGTTGAGATATTGCTGCTATATAAACCGATCTGCCAATTAATGGTCTCATGGCCTTAAAAGTCGCATCTGATACATGATTTCGTTGAAATTTTAAACAGTCAGTTGTATTAAGCCCCACAAATCTCAACCGATTTTGATAAGGATCGGACCATATTCAGATTTTACGATGAAGGGTCTTAAGCTCATAAAACTGAATCAAATATTATACAGATCAGCACATATTTAGGTGTAACTATGATTATGGTAAAGGAGTTATAATTAAATAGGATTATGAATATATCCATGTTGGTGGCTATCAAAATTTCGGCATGGCCTTGTTTTATGCTATTCTCATGATATATGGCACGATAGTTTCTCTTATGACTCTTCATATTACTGGAGAATTTCATAAGAATCGGATCAGATTTAGATATAGATATAGCACCCATATATACGCATCTCCTGATTTTCACTCTTCAGACATTTATCAACAGATCTTCATTTATCAACAGATCTTCTTAATATTTTGCATACCGATTTCATCTATGGCTCCCACATTTTGTGCGGGTTTTGCTCGAAATGCTTCATTTCAAATTTTATCATATTGTAAATTGGACGACTAAGCCTGCATATCCAATGTGGTGTAGGGTATCAAAAATTTGGCATTGCCCGGCTTTTTACCTTCCTTGCTTGTTATACCCACCACCATAGAATGGCGGTAAACTAAACTAGTCATTCCGTTTGCAAAACCACGAAATATTCCTATAGGACCACATCTCAACCGATTACCTTGAAATTTTCACAAATTGAGTAGGTTGGTCTGAAAGAAAACATAGGCTATATAATTTTTTGATATCGGGAGGGGGGCAGACTCTTCCCCTTTTATCAAAAGTACTTCTCGAAAATAAAAGTGGACCGATCGGGACAATAAAGGATTCAAATGAAAGGTATTCAAGAGTAGAGTATAAATTTCATACTAAAAGTTGGGTCGAAGTACCTGGGGGGCCGCCCAAGCCCTAAAACACATTAAAATAGGTTATTTGACGATCATGACAATATGGTACTCAAATCAAAGGTATTCGCTGGTGGATTACGAATATGGTCAGGAAGTAGGAATAGGCTTTATAATTTATTGATAACGGAAGGGGGCGGACCATATAGGTGGCGGTAGGCTATATAATTTTACGGTATCGGAAGAGGGATGGACCCTCCCCCCCATGCCAAAACACAACCCAAAATCAAAATTGGACCGACCGGGACAATATAGGTATCAAATGAAAGGTATTGGAGAGTAGAATACGAATATGGAATTAAAATCTGAGTCAAGTACCCATCGAGCCACCCAACCCAAAGACTCCACCAAATGAAAGGTATTCGGGAGTTGATTTCGAATCTGGCATAAAAAATCAGATCGAAGTATAGGGCGTCACGCCACACCTCAAAAACGCCATTATGACAATATGATACTTGGCTGAACCGATTTTCTTAAAATTGTCATAGATTGTATATGTTTGTCTGGAAGGAAACAAAGGCAATAATGATTTTTAGATGTCGGGTGAAAGCGGACCCTCCCCCTTACCCCAAAAACGCAACCCATATTCGAAAGTGGTCCGATGCACGAAATAAGGGTTTCAAATTTAAGGTATTTGAAAATATTAATATGGTATTAAAATTTGGGTTCAAAAACCCAGCGCCCACCCCCACAACCCTAAAACCCCTCTTAACAGATATATTCGAAGTTCATGTCAATATGAGACTCAAATGAAAAGTATTAAGCAGTAGACTACAAATATGGCATAATACATTTTGTCCAAGTAATGGGACGTCGACCACCCCTAAATACCATCAAATGGGCATATAAGCCGACCATGGTTATATGGAACTCAAATGAAAGGTATTAGGGAGTAGATTACGAATATGACATTAAAATTACCGTTCAAGTCTAGGTGGCGCTTTTCCTCCTAATGATACGTCAAATGGGTTACTTGACCCATTATGACAATATGGGACTCAAATGAAAGGTATTCGAGAGTAGAAAACGAATTTGATATCCAATTTTGGAGCCATGTGCTTTGGTGTACGCCCTAAAGCACCCCTAAACTGAACTTCATTTCCGTTGGGAATAAAGAACGAATTTGATATCTTTTTTTAGTGGAAAGTGCCGGTGGCCGCCCCAGCCCCAAAACACCCTCCAAACGGTTCATATTTACCGGCCATGGCAATATGGGGCTCAAATTAAAGGGAGTTGCAGGTGCAGCAAGAATTTTATCCATATTTGAGTCGAAATGTCTGAGGTGCCATCCCTCCTCTAATGAGAACATTACCCTATGGAAGAACATTATCACCAGGATCCGAGAAGCCGCAAATTCTCTCACATCAATGAGTGCTTTCCGATTCAAGTTTTAACTCAATGATAAGGGCCCTTTTTTATAGCCGAGTCCGAACGGCGTCCCGTAGTGCTACATCTCTTTGGGGAAAATATTTTAAATGATAACTGTGCCTAGTACGGTTTAAATAGGTCTATAACCTGATATAGCTCCCATATTAACCGATCTCCCGATTTGACTTCTTGAGCCCCCGGAAGCCGCAATTTTTGACCGATTTGGCTGAAATTTTGCACAAAGTGTTCTGTTATGATTTGCAAAAACTATGTCAAGTACGGCTTAAATCGGTCAAGAACCTGATATAGCTGCCATATGAACCGATCTCCCGATTTGACTTCTTGAGCCCATGGAAGACGCAATTTTTGTACGATTTGGCTGAAATTTTGCATGTGGTGTGTTGTCAAAACTTCCAATAACTGTGCCTAGTACGGTTTGAATCAATCTTTAACCTAATATAGCTCCCGATTTGACTTCTTGAGCCCCTGGAAGCCGCAATTTTTGTCCAATTTGTCTGAAATTCTGTTAAGACTTTTAATAACTGTGCCGAGTGCGATTCAAATCGGTTAATAATATATATATATATATATATATATATATATATATATATATATATATATATATATATATATATATATATATATATATATATATATATATATATATATATATATATATATATATATATATGATATAGCTCCCATACGTACCGATCTCCCGATTTGATTTCTTGAGCTCTTGACGCCAGAATTGTTTTCCTATTTGGCTGAAGTATTGCAGTTAGTGTTCTGTTGTGACTTTCAACAACTGTGCCCAGTACGGTCTAAATCGGTTTACAACCTGATATAGCTACCATACAAACCGATCTCCCGATTTGTCCTCGTGAGCCCCTGGAAGCCGCAATTTTTGTCCGATTTGGCTGAAATTTCGCATGTGATGATCCGTTAGGACTCTCAACAACTGTGCCAAGTACGGCCTACCTGATATATCTCCCAGATAAACCGATCTTTTGATTATCCTTTAATTTTCGCTGGTTTGATAGAAGTTTGGAATGTAGAATAAAATTATGCCTTTCAACTAAATTTAAGTTGCAATAAATTCGGCCCGGCCGAACTTAACACGCTTTTGCTTGTTTTTGTTCATCATACACAGCTTAAGTACGAAGATGGGCTTTATCGGACTATATTTGGATAATTTATTATCCTTGTTTGCCAGCGGGTGCAATCCTTCTCGAATATGGCAGAGTTTTGGCATAAAAGCTTTCATTGTGACTAAAACCCTTTGAATAGCAATAAAATTTACAAAGTTTGGCGAAAACAATGAAATTGTATGAACTAAAACTTTTCTAAGGCCTTATGGCTCTCATACAAACCTATTTCTCGAGTTGATTTCTAGATCGCCTTCAGCAAGCAAACATATTTGCAGCCGAACATTTTAATTCCTCAACTTGTCATAGTTTAGTTACTATAAAAGCTTGAGTTGGGTTAAGAAATCTTTCTCTATGGAAAAAATTCTTGCTCCGCCTTCTCAAACTGCTAGCACAGAGAGTAATAGTCCTGTACGCAACCTGTATTATTTGTCGAATAAAATAAATACAGCAAAAATTAACCCAATTAAGTAATTTGCTTAAAAGGCTAACTTAAGTCACAAGTCTTTGTATATTAAGTAATAAAGACTATACAAATCAATAAACGTTAGATTCTTACGACAACGATTTGAAAGAGGTCGATGTAAACAAATATTTGGTCTATTAAACCAAAGATCCTGCCCTAATAGTCAACTATCCTTTGGTTAAAATAAAATTGCTTTCAAAATTTTGGAGAAGTTCTGAGAGCAAATATTCCCAAATTTCCATTTTATAATCACTGAGTATGCAGCAATATTTATTTATTTTTAGTTTACTTGCCATGTTGTTTGCCGTAAGGAAAATTTCCGAATTTTATGTTTGGCATTAATTAGCATTTGCTTGAGGTTATTAAATATTTGATGATTAGCATGGTAGCATGTTTTGCTATCATAATAAAACCTTAATTATGACCATATATTGTCGTTTTTGTTCTAACTTTGGACTTACTATTTTAATAAATACCAATCTATGTACATTTTTGTTTATAAACAGAAGTTTTCTATGGGAAATTACTGTACCGATACCATAATGTTTAACTCTTCTTGTAATAGTTCCTACAAATATTTAATATCTACTGGCATTGGCATAAATAGACAGATATGCCTCTACAATCGAGGTAAATGTTGTGTTTTCATAGTAAACTAATAAGGGATTATGCATTTCAATGGCCCTGATCATGGGAAATTCTGAATTAGAATGATGGTAATACACCGGAAGAGCAAACCCTCAAAAGGGCTTGGACGCAAAATGTTTTTAAAGCATTTATATAGCCTTAACCCAAGGGGGGATTTCCCTACCCACCATTCCCTCCCAGAAACGGGCACATTATAATCTTGCCAAGTAGCATACTAGTTAAAGAGGAAGAGCCGATAAAAACAAGTAAAAGCGTGCTAAGTTCAGCCAGTACGAATCTTATATACCCTACCTCCACCATGGATTGCACTTGTCAAATCCTTTGTCCGGTACCTCTTTATAGGCAAACAAAGAATAATGAACAACAAATAAAAAGGTGTTAAGTTCGGCCGGGCCAAACTTTGGAAACCACCTTTCGTCCGAATCCGGTGAAAAATGCATACCTTATGCCCCATAGCAGCTATATCGAAATATGTTCCGATTTGGACCAAATATTAATAAGTAAAAGTCATTGTTCAATTGTGTATAACAAAATATTGGTCTTTTTAGTAGCTATATCTAAAACTAAACCGATCTGAACCATATACGAGACTGATGTCGAAAAGTCTAACATAAGTCACTATGTCAAATTACAGTGAAATCGGATTATAAATGCGCCTTTAATGGGGCCAAGACTTTAAGTCGAGATATCGGTCTCTATGGCAGCTATATCTAAATCTGGACCGATCTAGGCTATATCAAACAGGGATATCGAAGGGCCTAACACAACTCACTGTCCCAAGTTTCGGCGAAAGCGGCCAAACGCCAATTTTATGGGCCAAGACCTTTAATGGAGAGATCGGCCTATATGGCAATTATATTCAAATCTGGATCGATCTAGGCCAAATCGGCGAAAAATGTCGAGGAGCCTAACACAACCTACTGTCCCAAATTTCGGCAAAACCAGACAACAAATGCGCCGTTTATGGGCGCAAGACGTTAAATCGAGAGATCAATCTATATGGCAGCTATATCCAAATCAGGACCGATTTGGGCCAAGTCTCAAAAAATGTCGAAGAGCCTAACACAACTCACTGTCTCAAATTTCGGCAAAACCTGATAATAAATGTGACCCAAACCCAAAACCTTAAATTGTAAAATGGGTCTATATGGCAGCTATATCCAAATCATGACCGATCTGGGCCAAATTGAAGAAGGATATCGAAGGGCCTAACACAACTTATTGTCCCATATTTGGCAAAATCGGACAATAAATGCACCTTTTATGGGCGCAAGACTTTAAATCGAGCGATCGGTCTATATGGCAGCTATATCCAAATCAGGACCGATCTGGGCCAAATTAAAGAAGGATGGGCCTTACACAACTCACTGTCCCAAATTTCAGCAAAATTGGATAATAAATGTGGCTTTTACGGGCCTAAGACCCTAAATCGGTGTATCGGCCTATATGGGGGCTATATGAAGATACTTAATACACTGAGATTTGTATTAAGCCTTCCGTCATCCGACCTGCATAAGGTCCAGATCAGACTATATTTCAATATAGCTGCCACATAGACTAATCTGGCGATTAGGGTCTTAAACCCGTAAAAGCCAAATTTTTTGTCCGATTTCGCTGAAATTTGTAACAGGAAGTTATACTAGGAGCCTCGATATTCAAACCGAATATGACCCATCTCGGACCATATTTACATAAATCTGCCAATAAGACCGATAGGCCGGACCGATATCCGACTCAAATATAGCTCAGATCGGTCTATGTTCAGATATAGCTGCCATATTGAGCGATCTGCCGATTATGGGTCTTGAACCCATTAAACTGCATTTATAACCGGATTGCGCTGGAATTTAACACAGTGATTTGTACTAAGCCTACTAAGATCAGACTATATTCAGATATAGCTGCCATATAGACGGATTTTGCAATTTAGGGTTTATATTCCATTAAAAGCTGATTTGTTGCCGGATTTCACTGAAACTATGACTTGTATAGGAGATTTCGGATCTTGAATCATATATGATCCATACCAGCCCCCATTCGCATATTAGTGGAGTTGGTAGTGGAGTGGAGTGGTAGTGGAGTTGTTAAAAAAGAGGATTGTTAATTTATCCATGGTGGTGGGTATCCAAAGTTCGGCTTCCGATTGAAGTATCCCAGTTTCGTCTTCCTTAGTACAATCTTCAACCCACTCCCCGTATACCATCTCGCTAATCTCCCTGATTTCGCTGATCGTCCACAGAAGCATTACATGTTTCTGTCTAGAACCAAAAGCACTTCTATCGACCTTATCTCAAAGTTGTTACGTTCCCCCTCCATGACTACGAATTTCACCATGGCGTACTCCTTCAGCTGGAGAGACGCCTCTCATACCTCTTTTTGCAGGAACGTCTCCACTTACGCACCCTTGAAGCATGTGTTTTGTGTCACACTGAAGTTCTCCAGCGTCAATCTCTCCCTATCCATCAGGTCTATTAGTGCCACTAGTTTTTAGGGTAAAAATGATGATATGCTGATGGAGGCATACTCCTTTGCCGTGCTGTAGTTTATTTTTTCCGCCTTGGCGACTATGACACCGATGAGATCTTCCATAGATGCAACTCCTGTGGGTGGGTACTGCTATATTTTGAAAATGACCTGGGTATGCAGAATCATGCCAGGCTTGCCCTCAAATCCGTTCCGGGCATAGCAATATACTCTGGCATTATCTTCAACTCGTCAGCAATAATACCAATGAGATCTTCCATATATGCAACTCGTGAGGTTGGGTATTGCTATATTTAGGTCTTGATGGGTATTGCTTGATTCCACCGTCTCCTGCTTGTTGCCGGTGTAAGTTTCATTCTCCCTAAGGGAGCATGGTGTGTTGAGATTCTTGTGAAGCACTTGGCGCAACCCAAATGTCCTGCAGAATTTTACACCGAGACCTTGTGGTTTATGGTAACACTTTCCAAAATATAACTGCATTTTCAGCATGCCACCTGTCTCAAATCATTCCGAATAAATAGCTTATTTAGCTTAACTTAAATTTGAATGTAGATAGGTAGCTATGTAAGCATGGAACTAAGGATAAAGCTTCGTTCATTTATAGTTCATATTTCATTGCATCTATCTAATGAAGCGAAGCAAATTCTACAACTTTATATTGTGATATTCCTGATTTGACTCCCACTGCTGCTCCTGATACTGAACCAATTACACATAACCTCTATTGTTGTAATGGGTTTGTAATTACTTTGAAACAAGTTAAAAACAAGAAATTAGCCTAAAGGCAGCGAAAAACCTGAACACAAGAATAGCACAGCGCAACGTTGTATTCGTATTCGGTGAACAATAGACCAAAAACTCTCGAAATTGTTGCGGAAACTACTTTGGCATTAACCACACTTCTCTCCCCCTGAACCAAACAAGATTGCGAATGTATGGTGGTGTATAGAAGTATAGAAATGCGAAACATTTATCCAACACAGTTAGGCAAACGCGTGTAATGTGTTTAATGACTGGCAATTGGGTAGCTCATGTTCTGGGCTCATTTGCTTTTGCTTTTGCCTTGGCCCAAACTCCAACTGAATCGATGTACATTTCTATCTATTCATCCAACTATCTATATGGCCATGATTAAGTGATCCCTCCTTGTGTCATACAACAACTAATAGTGGGTAATTTGGTGAACGAGTACATGGAGATAATAGAGCTTCAGCTCAAGCTTTGGGTAAACTCGAAGCACGAGTATGTGAATCAAACAGCATGCCCATCATGTTTCAGGTGCTCCACGTTCCACGTTAAGTCAGTGAGTGAATGACAAGAGTTTTCACCATTAAAGCTAAGCGTTTACATGCCATTTTGGCTTATTTTCTCTGAGGGGTATTACAACTCTAATTAGTTAAGTTTGTTTTCAGCACTAACAACAGTTTGGCATTGTCTATTCTTTTAGATGCGCCCCAACCATCCCTCACATACATACCTAGACAGGCATCTCAGTATATATTGGGTTGCCCAAAAAGTAACTGCGGATTTTTCATATAGTCGGCGTTGACAAATTTTTTCACAGCTTGTGACTCTGTAATTGCATTCTTTCTTCTGTCAGTTATCAGCTGTTACTTTTAGCTTGCTTTAGAAAAAAAGTGTAAAAAAGTATATTTGATTAAAGTTTATTCTACGTTTTATTAAAAATGCATTTACTTTCTTTTAAAAAATCCGCAATTACTTTTTGGGCAACCCAATATTATGCAAAGCTGGAGTGTAATGCAACTATGTTTAACTGTGTTGTGAGGGTTTGCCGAACCTCATAGGAAAATAGTTGACTATAATAGAAGTTGTCTGAAAATTTAACTATACTAAAATATTCATAAAGGATAATATCACATAGAGGTTTTGATTTGCTCAAACATTCTATTCCAAAAATCACCCAATACGGGAATGGAGTGAACGATTTTTAGAAGATGAATTCGGATTTGCCAACAAAAAGTGAGTTCAACTATCTACAGAGCCAACTTGGGACTGTCGTGAAATGTTTGTGGGAATAGAAACATCTGAATGCAAGTAAGTGTTTAAGATCAGCATCTCGTATCATTGCGACATATATAAACAAATTCAAAGTCAAATTCCAACGATATCGGATAATAAATGCAGCTTTTATCGGCTTAAGTTCCTTAATCGGCAGATTGGTCTATATGACAGCTATATCAGAATAACGACCGATCTGAACTATATTTGAGTCGCATATCGGGAGGCTTTAATCAACTTTTTTTTCAAATTTGAGCAAAATCGGATAATAATTGCGGCCTTTATGAGCTTATGACCCTTAATCAGCAGATCGGTGTATGTGGCAGCTATATCTAAATATCGTCCGATCTGGACTATATTTAGGTGTGATGACGGAAGGCTTCAATCAACTCACTATTTCAAGTTTCAGCGAATTCGGGATGTAAGTGCAGCTTTTACGGGCTCAGGACCCTTAAACGGCGGATCGCTCTATATGGCAGCTATTTCTGAATATAATCCGATCTGAACCATTTCAAGTTTCATCGGAATCGGATTACAAATTCAGCTTTTATAGGCTAAATACCCTAAACAGCAGATCGGTCTATGCGACAGCGACATATCGGTCGGATATAAACAACTCACTGTTTTATATTTCATCGCATTCGGGTAATAAATGCTCCAAGTTTGAGCGAAATCGGGTTATAAATGCAGCTTTTATGGGTTATTAGCGTCTCGTTTTGGCATCAAAGCATTAGCAGCTATCTGAGATTTAACCAAAGCCAATAGGAAACCCAAATCAGCAGATCGGTCTATATGGCAGCTATATCGGGAGGCTATATCGGGAGGCTTAAAACAACTCACTGTTTCCAATCTCATTGAACTCGGATAATAAATGCGCCTGTTACGGGCGTTAGACCCTAAACCGGAATATAGGTCTATATGTAAATATGGTCCGATATGGGCCATATTCGGATTGAATATTGGGGCCCCTTTCAAATTTCAGCGAAATTGGAAAAAACTGCGACTTTTACGGGTTTAAGACCCTAAATCGCTCAATCGGTCTATATGGCAGCTATATCCAAATATAGTCCGACTTGGCCCATTCAATAATTTAATCTGCGTATAGAAGAAATACAAGTCTGGGGACAATTTCAGCTCAATATCTCAATTTTAAAACACTAAAGGGTGCTTACAACTGACGGACTCACGGACGGCCAGACACACGGACATCGTTAAATCGTCTTAGAATGTTTCGACGATCAGAAATATATATACTTTGTAGGGTCGGAAATGTATATTCCGATGTGTTGCAAACGGAATGACTAAATGAATATACCCCCTTTCTGCTGTCTGATTCATGATGAAGCTCCATGAAAAGGGACCTCCTTCTTATAGCCGATTGCCGAAGTACGACACGTTTTTAGGGAAAATTTTTGGCATTGCAAAATGGCCCCACAAATTTCGCCAGCATTAGGAGGGGATAACTACAGCTAAAATTTTTTTCTGATATTCTGCCCAGTATTCGAACCCTGGCCTTCAGCGTCATAGGCAGACATGCAAACCTCTGCTTTACGCTGGCCTCCATATACATATATCTAAACTGAAACCGATGTGGACTATATTGAGCGCCATCTGTAGAGTCAAGAAGTTTAAGAGTCAAGCTTCCTGATGGCTAGTAGGTCAAAAGAGAAGTTTCTTTGAAGGGAGGAGAAACAGGGCCTAACAACCTTAGCCAGATAGCAGACAAATAGCAACGCTTCTAAGTTCTTAACATTGTGGTCTTGTCAACTGTCGCCTGTCAAGGAAATAGTATTTAGAATAGCCATACTAGCAAACGACGAATAAGGCCTCGAAAGAACAAAACACACGATGTAAACCCCCTTTCGTCACAATCCGATGAATATTGGATATCTTATACACCCAAATTCGGCACGGACATTGAGTGGTCTAATAAATATAAGTCACTGTTGAATATTGTAGAACAAAATGTTGATATATATATTTCCAAATATAAACCGATCTGAACCATATATTGTAGAACACGGATGTCGAAAAATCTAACATAAGTCACTGCGTCAAATTTCAACGAAATCGGATCATAAATTCCCTATAGGCCAGGACTTTAAATCGAGAGATCGTTATAAAGGGTGATTTTTTTGAGGTTAGGATTTTCATGCATTAGTATTTGACAGATCACGTGGGATTTGAGACATGGTGTCAAAGAGAAAGATGCTCAGTATGCTTTGACATTTCATCATGAATAGACTTACTAACGAGCAACGCTTGCAAATCATTGAATTTTATTACCAAAATCAGTGTTCGGTTCGAAATGTGTTTCGCGCTTTACGTCCGATTTATGGTCTACATAATCGACCAAGTGAGCAAACAATTAATGCGATTGTGACCAAGTTTCGCACTCAGTTAACTTTATTGGACATTAAACCAACCACACGAATGCGTACAGTGCGTACAGAAGAGAATATTGCGTCTGTTTCTGAGAGTGTTGCTGAAGACCGTGAAATGTCGTCGCCGTTCGCAGCAATTGGGTTTGTGTTATTCGACCACATGGAAGATTTTACGCAAAGATCTTGGTGTAAAACCGTATAAAATACAGCTCGTGCAAGAACTGAAGCCGAACGATCTGCCACAACGTCGAATTTTCAGTGAATGGGCCCTAGAAAAGTTGGCAGAAAATCCGCTTTTTTATCGACAAATTTTGTTCAGCGATGAGGCTCATTTCTGGTTGAATGGCTACGTAAATAAGCAAAATTGCCGCATTTGGAGTGAAGAGCAACCAGAAGCCGTTCAAGAACTGCCCATGCATCCCGAAAAATGCACTGTTTGGTGTGGTTTGTACGCTGGTGGAATCATTGGACCGTATTTTTTCAAAGATGCTGTTGGACGCAACGTTACGGTGAATGGCGATCGCTATCGTTCGATGCTAACAAACTTTTTGTTGCCAAAAATGGAAGAACTGAACTTGGTTGACATGTGGTTTCAACAAGATGGCGCTACATGCCACACAGCTCGCGATTCTATGGCCATTTTGAGGGAAAACTTCGGAGAACAATTCATCTCAAGAAATGGACCGGTAAGTTGGCCACCAAGATCATGCGATTTGACGCCTTTAGACTATTTTTTGTGGGGCTACGTCAAGTCTAAAGTCTACAGAAATAAGCCAGCAACTATTCCAGCTTTGGAAGACAACATTTCCGAAGAAATTCGGGCTATTCCGGCCGAAATGCTCGAAAAAGTTGCCCAAAATTGGACTTTCCGAATGGACCACCTAAGACGCAGCTGCGGTCAACATTTAAATGAAATTATCTTCAAAAAGTAAATGTCATGGACCAATCTAACGTTTCAAATAAAGAACCGATGAGATTTTGCAAATTTTATGCGTTTTTTTTTTTAAAAAAAGTTATCAAGCTCTTAACAAATCACTCTTTATATGGCACCTATAACCAAATCTGGACCGATGTGGACCAAATTAAACAAGGATATAATAATTATCCTTTTTTTCCACGATCCGAAATATATACATTTTGTAGGGACGGAAATTGATATTTTGATGTGTTGCAAACGGAATGACGAAATGAATATACCCCCTATCCCACGGTGGTGGGTATAACAAAAACAAGTTAAAGCGTGCTAAGTTCGGCCGGGGCGAATCTTGGGTACCCAACACCATGGATTACGCTAAAAATGTAATCTTATTAACTGAGTTTGTATTTGAATTATTTTGGTCTCAAGAAGTCACATCTGGTAAACGGTACGTAGGTTGCCTATATCACCATAACGATCAATTAGGATAAATGTTAGCACTGATGTTGTAAGTCGTAAGATATGTTTTTGAGCCAAATACGGTGAAAGGGCTGAAGAAGTCAAATCCGGGGATCGGTTGATATGGGGGCTACATCAGTTACTAAGCAGAGTTGTTGTTAGTCATAACAGGACACTACATGCAAAATTTTTCCCAATTTGGACAAAAATTGGGGCCTCCAGAGGCTCAAGAAGTCAAATCGGGAAATTGATTTTAGACGGGAGCTATATCAGGTTAAAGACCGATTTGGACCGTACTTGGCACAATTATTGAAAGTCATAACAGAACACTATATGCAAAAATTCAGCCAAATCGGAAAAAATTACGGCTTGTAATGGCTCAAGAAGTCAAATCGTGAGATCGGTTTATATGGAAGCTATACCTAAAGCTTAACCGATATGGCCCATTTGCAATCCCCAACGATCTACATCAATATTAATGCCGCTAGCTTTACACGTTCGACCGCTGTCGTGATTTCGACAGACGGAAGGACGGACATGGCTAGGTCTACTCAGAGCGTCGAGACGACCAAGAGTATATATACTTTAAGAAGTTTTAAACCAATATTTCGAGGTGTTACAAACGGCATGACTAGCTTAGTATACCCCCATTCTATGGTGGTGAGTATAAAATTTGTGTAGTCGGCCGAATTATACTCTCAATGTGTGCTTGTATTGAAAATTTCAGACATCTAACTCAATCCGCATGTTAGGTTAAGTTAAGTTTAGGTTAGGTTAAAGTGGCAGTTTGTCATCAAACTCACTGAGACGTTTTCGTCCATTATTATACCATAGGAACAAAAGAAGAAAGATGCCTTCTGGTTCCTACCATTGAACCACCCAGATCCCTTTAAAAAGCCCATAGCTTGCGAATGTTCACATGCGCTAAATCAGACAGGTTCTCAAAAGGGACACACACACAGAAGGTGTTATATAGTCTCTTCTTCTTCGATGTCCTTACAGCTTCTGCAAAAGTCGTTGCTGGCAATCTTCAGTCTGCCAGCATGTTTTCCGATTGACAGTGACCTGTCATGACGAACACAATGACTGAGACATCTGTTCTAGCCAATGACAGCAAAGCGGTAGACCTATTCGCGTCTAGATAAAGTCACATAGTTTTGGAATGCTCACAGCCCCTCTTTGTGACCTTCTATGATTCGTTCTCCTTCGGGCCTGGTGCTGAAAATTTAGCGTACATGCCGCTAGGGGCATACCCACAGATTCCTGTATACTTGGAATGTGTAGGGTAGTTCCTAGTCACGGATACCTCTGTGGCCAGGCACCCAGAACAGGTGAATTTTGAACAGTTCAGCCGTCTCGTTGAGATATCTGCGACATTCGAAGGCGGTTTTTGTGTCAAGAAATACATTATCCAGGGATTTAATGGCTGCCTGGCTGTCTGAGAAGATATTTATGCCAATCGTCGTAATAACATTATATCTTAGCCATTTCACCGCTTCCTTAACTGCAAGGATCTCCACCTGATACACACTGCAGTGGTCGGACAACCTTTTTGATATGACCAGTTCTAGATGTTTACAGTACACCCGAAAGGCCACCTGGTCGTTTACTTTGGAGCCATCCATATAGAAGCCTATGTAACTTCTATTACCAGGGATATCATAGTTCCAATCGGTTCTATCCGGAATAGTGGTACAGTACTTTTTATCAAAAAGCGGCTCAGGTAGGTTGTAATCCACACTGCCTGGAACATCGGATATTGTATCAAAGACAACACAGTGTCCGTAGCCGCCACATGACCAAAGAGAAGGGTCCCTTATCCTCACGGCAGTGGTCGAAGCAATTTGTCTAGGCACAATGTTCAGGGGCATTAGATGTAGCATTAAATTCAGTGCAGCAGATGGTGTCGTTCTCAGTGCGGCTTTGATACACAAACAAGCCATCCTTTGAGTATTGAGCAGTGGGCGGGCTTTTAAAGTGCCGTCCACCAGACCACAACACCATATAGCATTATAAGTCTGACAACTGCAGTATATACCCAATGCATGACACGCGGTCTAAACCCCTAACTTTTGCCAATGGCTCTCTTGCAGGTGTATAGGACAAGAGTTGCCTTTTTTGCCCTTTCCAAAATGTTGGATTTGAAGTTGAATTTCCCGTCCAGCAAAACACCCAGGTATTTTGCGCTTTCTTCAAATGGAACTCAATCTGTAAATACCTCAATCAGGTATTGCGTCTCGATTTTGGAGGTTGTAGGTCAATCTGTGAAGAATGTTCCATTTTGTACCTTTTACTACCCTAATGCACGAATTTCAAGAAAATCTCCCACCTATTCGCCTAATATATACTGTCAAGGTTTAAACTTCCCATTTCCCGGTATTCCGTTGTATCTGGACACATAATTAGAAAATTGCCCTAGATTTTTCTGTCCTAAACTGTTACAGCCTACCGTTTATATTTTCCTTACCCAAGAAAAAATTAGGGTTAAATTAATCAAGGAGTAGAACAATTCCAAATTTTTGATGACGACTCCTCCTTCGTCTTTATGTCTAACCAAACAGCGGAGTTCTGTAATAAAAATGCACGTTTTGCCACAGTTTTTATGATATTCTAACATTGAGTATTCACTGAACTCAGGGTTGTAGGCTTGATGGAAATAAATTTGTCTTGGGCTTACACAGCTATTGACAGACTCCAATTTGAAGCTGTTGTAGGGTTATTCATCACTGGTCTTTAATCAATGAATGAACGAATAAAAGCTACAAAACAAAGTTAAATGAGAACATTCCAACAACAATGCGAGTCGAAAACAAGATTATTTTCTTGTATTTTATTGCCAGAAAGCCCAAAGAGAAACCCATTAAGATTGTCGCTCCCCAAAGCACAAGACCTTGTGACCATACGTTGCTAGTCTAACAAAACGCACGACTTTCACATCAAAATAGAGTCACGTCCAATGTGACATTTTGCCATGAAATGACACATAAAGTCCAACAGAGACAATTTGTCAGTCAGCTTTACTTACAAATTAGAACGATGTCCTTAGAACAAACAAATCCAAACAGACATACATACAGGCAGGAGCTACACATATGCGCACACTCACTAATGTATATGATTTTGAACCAAAGGAGTAAGTAATAGGAAGATGAGCCTTCGTTTCGTTGTCATTCTTATTGTTTTGGTGTGCAGGCAGTGTGTCTAATGGAACCATAGTGACAATAAAAATTATCCACAAGCCTGAAATGCACAAATTGCACACGCGTCAATAACAGACGAACTTGTTAAATGGTCACAGACACAGTGGAACCGAGAGGTTACTATAAACACTGACGAAGGAGGCCACCGTAGAGCAGAGGTTATCATGCCTGCTTATGACACTGAACGCCTGGGTTTGAATACTGGCGAGAACATAAGAAACCAGTAAGGAAGGGCAAAAGTCGGTCGGTGCCGGCTGTATAATACCTTACACCTACCCTATAAGTACAATGTGGGAGCTGTATACAATTCTGAACGAATTTTGATGGACTTCGGCGGATGTTTTCAGATGGTTTATTCAACAATCCGTATCAAATTTCGAGCAAATATGTTCAAACTGTAATAACCACGGTTGACAAATGACAACATTATTGCATATTACCCAAAAACTGACGATCATATGTGTGGGAGCTTTATCTTAATCTGAACCTATTTCGAGCAAGCTTCTCAGATACTGTAGCAGTTGTCGAGTAAAACGTTATGCAAAATGGGTCAATAAATGCGCTTGCTATGACTCTAGAAGTTAAAATCGGGCGATACATATACATGAGAGCTATATCTAAATCTGAACCGATTTCCATGAAATTCACCAGTATTGTCGAGAATCATCCTGCCAAATTTCGAGAGAATCGATTAACAAATGACCATTTTATTGAAATATTGCAGCAAATCGGACGAACAAATATATGAGAGCTATATTTAAATCTGAACCGGTTTCAATCAAACTCCATAAATATTGTGGAAGTCATCAAGGAAAGCGTTGTACGAAGTTTTGGGAAAATTGGTCAACTAATGCGCTTGCAGTGGCTCTTGGAGTGAAAATCTGGCGATATATATATGACAGCTATATCTAAATCTGAACCGATTTCAATGAAATTCACCAGTACTGTCGAGAGTAAAAAGAAAATCCTTCCTGCCAAATTTCGAAATTTCTAGAATCGGTTAAAAAATGGCCATTTTATTGTATTACTATTGCAAATCGGACGAACATATATATGGGAGCTATACCTAAATCTGAACCGATTTCGAGCAAACTTCTCAGTTACTGTAGCAGTCATAGAAGAAAGGGCTTTTGCAAAATTTTTGCAAAATGGGTCAATAAATGCGATTGCTGTGACTCTAGAAGTTAAAATCGGCCGATATGTATATTTGAGAGCTATGTCTACATCTGAACCAATTTTCATTAAATTCACCGGTAATATCGAGAGTCAAGAGAAAATCCTTGCTGGCAAATTTCGAAAAAATCGGTTAACAAAATACCATTTTATTGAAATATTACAGCAAATCGGACGAACATATATATGGGAGCTATAGCTAAATTTGAACCGATTTCAAGCAAACTTTATAGCTATTGTGGAAGTCGTCAAGGAAAGCGTTGTACGAAGTATTGGCAAGATTAGTCAATAAATGCGCTTGCAGTGGCTCTAGAGGTGAAAATCGGGCGACATATATATGAGAGCTATATCTTTATCTGAACCGATTTCAACGAAATTCACCAGTATTGTCGAGAGCCATAACAAAATCCTTCCTGCCAAAATTTCGAGAGAATGGGTTGACAAATTATCATTTCATTGCATTATTAATGGAAATCGGACGAACATATTTATGAGAGCTATACCCAAATCTGAACAGATTTTTTCCAACTTCAGTAGGCCTCTAGGCCGAAAAACTTGCCTGCACCAAATTTTTAGACGATCGGATGAAAACTGCGACTTGTACCTTGATTTCAAGAACACATGGACAGACCGAAAGACGGACAGACGGACATTGCTAATCGTATCTGGAAGTGATTCTAAGCCGATCGGTATACTTATCGATCCATCTACCTCTTCTTCTTCCAAGCGTTGCAAACAAATGCACAAAGTTATATAATACCATGTACCACAGTGGTAGTGTAGGGTATAATGTTTAAATTTTTAGCGGAAGCCATGGTGGTGGGTACCCAAGATTCCTCCCGTACCTACTTAGCACAATTTTACTTGTTTCTGCCCACTGTTGTCGGTCGGTACAAATAGAAGCAACAGTAACAATGAATCACATGGAATTTGTCTGTCTACGGTGGAGACTGGGTAACACCATCTTCTCTTGTTGATGGGCTTCTCAGAAATGTCAAATGATCAGTTGCCACGCTAACAGGAGGCACGAGCAGCACACGCACAAGCTCGAATTCTCCCACATCGGATATGGCAAATAAAATGCCCTCTGCTATGCTGTGTGCAATCCTTCGCCAGGCACTGACACTTGTCCTCTAATCCTCAAAAGATTACCGAGTACATTTCATTTCTGACATGGCAGCCAATGTACACCAAAAAATTAACCTCTCATCCAGGGATGCTAAGAAGGATAATAATGCCATGGTCATGACAAGGCATAGTTGTTGTAGAATCATCAACGTCCAAAAATCAAACAGCATGGTGATTGGGGGGTGGTTTTAAACCCATAGCCCACCGCCAAACATCATGCTTGTCAACATCATCATCGCCAAGACCATTACCATCACTTGTGTTGGTTTTTTTTTTCGTTTTGTTCTCCTCGTCTACATTATTGGTTGGTTGCCCTTTTTTTCGCTGCAAAATACCGTAAAATTGCTAAGATTAATGTTGATGTTGTTTCAAATTGCAATTAAAATTGAAAATGTTCAAGGATTAACCGTGGATATCGTTGGCGACATCATTAATTTTTCCTACTTCATTTATTATGCGACGCGTTCCTGTACAATGGGACATGGGAATTGTGAGAGACGGAGACAGAAGTGAGGTAACGCAGGAAATATTTCCTTGCAACGTTCGCGTGACTTTATAAATATTTGTCACGCACACACGCGTCAATTTGTTACCATTGTTGCTTCCATTTTTCAGTTCGTATTTCTTTTTTTTTGAAGCCTGCAGCAGTAGATATTGAAAAGTGTGCATGGATGGGAACGAAAAAAAAACTTTGCGCCATGAGCAGGAATCGGTTACTCCGTTTTTCTTATGAGAATAACGGTAATTACCTTCATTGCGGAATCAATGGGAAAATATCAACCGGCAACAGAGAATAAGAGAACATGAGTTCAACGAAGTTTTTTTTGTCAAACTTCCATCACAGTGATAACCTAGTCTAGTCCACGACTAGGCTGCGTTTTAAGATTCTGAAGGGGTGGCCCATGCTATTGATATGTAAACCTTCCAACGTACGATGGGGATATACTAACCTCGTCATTCCGTTTGTAACCCATCGAAATAATGATTTGAGACCTAACAAAGTGCATATATGTAGCCAAGCACGCTTACTTTCGAGGAGTAAAGCTAGGTGCTTGAAATTTTACATAGGCCAAAACGGTCCATGTTTAATATAGCTGCCATATAAACCGATCTCCAAATTTGACTTCTTGACCCTCTAGAGGGCCCAATTTATGTTTGATTCGGCAGAAATTTTTTACTATAAACCGATGGAACCCTCATATAAACCGATTCTCGGATTTCACTTCTTCAGCTCCTAGAAGTATCAGTTTTCATTGGATTTGGTCGAAATTTGGCACAAAAACTTCTGATTTGACTTCCACCAGTTATACCAAATAAGATAAGAATCGGTGTATTTACTGATAAAGCTTCCCTATATAAACCGATTTCCCGGATTAAAATTCTGAGCCCCCAGAAACAGCAATTTTCACCTGCTTTGGCACAAAGACTTCTGCTCTGTCTTGCAACATCCATGGTAGGTTTGATTTGAATCGGTCTATAAACTGATATATGTAGCTCCCATATAAACCGACGTCCCGATTTTACTTCTTGAGCCTCTAAAGGGCGCGATAAATATGCAATTTGGCTGAAACTTTGTACTTTGGGGTTTTTTATGAAATTCAACAGATGTGCTAAGTATGGTTTGAATCGGTCCAATAGTTGATATAGTTCCCATTGTAACCAATCCCCTTATAGCACTTTTAAAGCCCTTAGCGGGCGCAATTCTAGTCTGATTTGGCTGGAATTTTCCGTAACGACGACCATCTTCAACATATGTGACCAATATGATCCGAATCGTTTCATAACCTGCTATAGCTACCATGTAAATCTTCCGATTTTACTTCTTGGGCCCTTATGGTTACCCTCATATTGTTAAAAATGATGTTTACCATGATCTCCATCACCCAAACCAAATATGGCACGAATCGGTCCATTATGCATTTGACAAATGCATATTGGAGGGTATATAAGAATAGACTCGGGGGAACTCAGTTCGCTTGTACTTGTTATATCCACCACCATAGGGTGAGGGGTATACTTATTTTGTTATTCCGTTTGCAGCACCTCGAAATATTTGTCTAAGACCCAATAAAGTATATATATTCTTAATCTTCTCGACGCTCTGAGTCGATCTAGCCATGTCCGTTCGTTTGTCTGTCGAAATCAGTACATTGAGTTGCCTAAAAAGTAATTGCGGATTTTTTAAAAGAAAGTAAATGCATTTTTGATAAGGCTTAGAATGAACTTTAATAAAATATATAATTGTCATTTTGTTCGATAACCTTTTGCCATCTTCCTGGCAAATTTAGTATTCCACGCTCATAGAACTTCTGGCCTTTATCTGCAAAAAACTGAACCAAGTGCGATTTTATAGCCTTATCATTGCCGAAAGTTTTGCCATTTAAGGAGTTCTGCAAAGATCGAAATAAATGGTAGTCTGATGGTGCAAGGTCAGAGCTATACGGTGGATGCATCAAAAGTTCCCAGCCAAGCTCACTCAGTTTTTGGCGAGTGACCAAAGATGTGAGCGGTCTAGCGTTGTCCTGGTGGAATATGACACCTTTACGATTGACCAATTCTGGTCGCTTCTCCTTGATGGCAGTATTCAATTTGTCCAATTGTTGACAGTAAACATCCGAATTAATCGGTTCCTTGGAAGCAGCTCAAAATATACCACACCCTTCCAATCCCACCAAACAGACAGCATAACCTTCTTTTGGTGGATATCAGCCTTTGAAGTGGTTTGAGCTGGTTCACTATGCTTGGACCATGATCGTTTTCGACTAATGTTGTTGTAAACAATCCATTTTTTATCTCCACTTTTTTTCTAAAGCGAGCTAAAAGTAACAGCTGATAACTGACAGAAGAAAGAATGCAATTACAGAGTCACAAGCCGTTGAAAAAATTTGTCAACGCCGACTATATTACTACTATATTACCGACAATTACTTTTTGGGCAACCCAATAGTAGATCGTTGGGGATTGCAAATTGGCCATAGCGGATCAGATTTAGATATAGCTTCCATCTATATATATATATATAAATGTATTTGTGTTTGTTTGTTTGTATGTTTGTATGTTTGTATGTTTGAATGTTTGTATGTTTGTATGTTTGAATGTTTGTATGTTTGTATGTTTGTATGTTTGTTTGTTTGTGGGTTTGTAAATTTGTTTATTCCGTATAGACTCAAAAACGACTAAACCGATTTCTTTGAAATTTTCACAGATTGTGGGGAGTGGTCCGGAAGGAGCAATAGCCTATATAATTTTTTGATATCGCATTGGGGGCGGACCCTCCCCCTTACCCCAAAAGTACCAGCCAAACATAAAAGTGGACCGATTGGGACAGTATGGAAGAAAGTAAATGCATTTTATTAAAAATGCATTTACTTTCTTTTAAAAAATCCGCAATTACTTTTTGGGCAACCCAATATTTTCTTAGCATGGTATTTCACTAAAACCTCTTTAATTGTCGAAAATAAATATTCCAAGGAAACTTTTTTCCCGGGTCCGGGTCAGCTAGTAGATCCCATATAAACCGATCTCGCGATTTGACTTCTTGAGCCCTTACAAGCAGCAATTTTTGTACGATTTGGCTGAAATTTTGCACATAGTGTTCTGTTATAATTTCCAACAACTGTGTAAAGTACGGTCTAAATCGGTCTATAACTGATACAGTTTCCATATAAACCAATCTCCCGATTTGACTTCTTCAGCCCTTAAAAGCCGCAATTTATGTCCGGTTTGGCTGAAATTTTGCGTGAGGTGTTTCGTTATGGCTTCCAACAACTGTGCCAAGTACGGTTCAAATCGGTATATAACCTGATATAGCTCCCATATGAACCGATCTCCCGATTTAATTTTTTTCTTCAAGCCTCAATTTTTGTCCGATTTGGCTGACATTTGGCACGTAGTGTTCTGTTATGACTTCTAACAACTGTATCATGTACGGTCTGAATTGGTCTATAACCTGATATAGCTCACATATAAACCGATCTCCCAGTTTGACTTCTTGAGCTCCTGGAACCCGCAAGGTTTATCCGATTTGGCTGAAATTGAGCATGTGGTGTTTTGTTTTGACTTTTAACAACTTGTCAAGTACGGTCCGAATTGTTCTACATCCTAATCCCAGCGGCGGAAAGAGATGTGCATCAGGCTTTTTATAATGCCTGCAAACAAGTTTGCCTCTTTTTTTTAATTTTTAGAATGTCTTAAATTAAACAAGCAAAAAAGCGTTAAGTTGGACTGGGCCGAACTTTGAATACCTACCACCTCCGGTATATATGTAAACCAACTTAAGTCATAATACGGTGAAAAATGCATAATTTATGACCCCCATAGCAGTTTTATCTAAAAATGTCCCGACTAAATTTGATACGGATATTGACTGGTCTATTAAGTACAAGTCATTGCTTAATTTTGTACAACAAAATATGGGTCTTTTTGGTAGCCATATCCAAATATAGACCGATCTAAACCATATACGACACGGATGTTGAAAAGCCTAAAATAAGTCACTGTGTCAAAGTGTCGAATTGAAATCGAAATTGTAAATTCGCCTTTTATGGTGCAAAGACTTTAAATCGAGAGATCGGTTTATATGGCAGCTATATCCAAAGCTGACAATAGGCCTAACACAACTCACTTTCCCTAATTTCGGCGAAATCGCACAATAAATGAGCCTTTTATGGGCCCAAGACCTTCAATCAAGAGATCGGTCTATATGGCAGCTACGTTAAAATCTGATCTGGGCCAAATTGCAGAAATATGTCGAAGAGCCTAATACAAACTTGCGCCGTTTATCAGCCCAATACATTAAATCGAGAGATCGGTCTATATGGCAGCTATATCCAAATCTGGACCGATCTTGACCAAATCGCAGAAAGATATCGAGGGGCCTAACACAACTCACAGCCCCAAATTTCGGCGACATCAGACAATAAATGCGCCTTTATGGGCATACCACCTTAATTTGAGGGTCGGTCTTTATGACAGCTATATCCAAATCTGGACCAAATCGCAGAAAGATGTCGAGGGGCCTAACACAGATTTTGGCGACATCAGACAATAAATGCGCCTTTTATGGGCCCAAGACCTAAAATCGGCGGATCGGTCTATATGGCAGCTATTGGGTTGCCCAAAAAGTAATTGCGGATTTTTTATATAGTCGGCGTTGACAAATTTTTTCACAGCTTGTGACTCTGTAATTGTATTCTTTCTTCTGTCAGTTATCAGCTGTTACTTTTAGCTTGCTTTAGAAAAAAAGTGTAAAAAAAGTATATTTGATTAAAGTTCATTCTAAGTTTTATTAAAAATGCATTTACTTTCTTTTAAAAAATCCGCAATTACTTTTTGGGCAACCAAATATATCCAAATCTGGACCGATATGGGCCACATTAAAGAGGGAAGTAATTAACACAACTCATTGTCCCAAATTTCAGCAAAATCGCATAATAAATATGGCTTTTATGGCCCTAAGACCCTAAATCGGCGGATCGGTCTGTAGGGCAACTATATCAAGACATAGTCCGATATGGCCCATCTTCGAACTTGACCTTCTTATGGAAAAGAATTTGTGCAAAGTTTCAGCTCAATATCTCTATTTTTATTGACTAGCGTGATTTCAACAGACGATTGGACAGACGGGTGACATAGCTAGATCGTCTTAGATTCTTACGACGATCAAGAATATATACTTTATAGGGACGGAAATGGATATTTCGATGGTTGCAAACGGAATGACAAAATGAATATACCTCTATCCTTCGGTGGTGGGTATAACATTGAGCAAAATTAAGCGCGCAATAAACTTTCTTAGCAGAGCACACATTTTTATACTAAAATTCAATAATTTGCAAGAGTTGTTCGTTTGTAAGACGATTCATGGTTAAATTATTGGCCAAACTGAAGAAGTTTCACAGCGAAACAAAACACGAAACGTGCGTGAACTGTTTTACCCACTGTTTCTTTAAAGATAATAGCTAAAAAATCACCCTTTATGTCCAATTTTGAGGGCGTTTTGGGAGCTGTGGTGATCTTAAAAATACTTGTACCCGCAACTGGATATCAAATACATGTTCTATAATACCTTTCATTTGAGCCCCATATTGTCGTGATTCGTCTATATATATTTTGGTGGGTTTTAGGGTGGGGCGGCCCCCCTAGGCACCATACCCAATACCAAATGGATGAAAAATTTTTGTTTTTAGGATACTGTAAGAAGGCACATAATATTTCGCTTAAATCGAACCACCCATCTCCGAGATCTGGCTTTTCTGAAAATTAGGTTAAGGGGGATATCAAAAAATGTAGTACCCTTTTTACAACATCGGTTTTTGAGTCTATACGGAACAGACAAAAAAAAAACACAAATAGATTGTAATACCCTCCACTATAGCATGCGGTATACTAACATCGCCATTCCGTTTGTAACACATGGAAATATTTGTCGGAGACCCCATAAAGTATTTATATTCTTGATCACCTTGGGCAGACCCTCCCCCATACTCCAATTTTCAAAAACGCCAGATCCGGGAGATGCCTGCACCGATTTAAGCTATATTTTGTATGCCTCCTGACGGTACCCAAAAACACGAAATTGGTAAAAAATGTTGGGGCCAAATAACCTGGGGTCAAAGTGTTCGGGGTGGTCCTCCACATCCCAAAAACCCCCCAGCAGGACTGTTTCACCGCTTTTGGCATTATGGGTATCAAATGTTAGGTATTTAAAAGAAGAGTACAAATCTGACATAAAAATGTATTCGTTGGTGTCTGAGAGGTCTCCCCATGCCCCAAAACCCCCGTACGGAGTTGTTTACCGATTGGGGCAAAATGGGTATCAAACAAAAGGTATTTAAGAGTAGAGAACGAATTTGGTATACACATTTCGAATAAAGTGTACGGGGTGGTCCCCCACCTTCTAAAAACCCCCCAGCACAACTTTTTCACCGCTTTGGGCATTATGGGTATCAAATGTTAGGTATTTAAAAGTAGAGTGCAAATCTGACATTAAAAATTATCCCTTGCTGTCTGAGGGGCCTCCCCAATCCCCAAAACCCCTCCGCAGGGCATATTTACCAATTGAGACAGTATGGATATAAAATGAAATGTATTTAAAATTAGAATAAAAATCTGATATATTTAAAAATATATTCCTTGGTAACTGAGGCGCTTCCCCACCCCCAAATACCCCCACAAGGTGATTATAGCGCCCCCTAACCTCAAACCCCCTTAAACGGGCATAAATCTCCAACGCCACAAAAAGGGTATCAAATGACTTCGAATCTGGTATATATATTTGGTATAGAGTCTGGGACCGGCACACGCACCAAATACCCTTTAATAGGACGAATCTAATGTTGATATAACGATTCAAGAATCTGTGTCTCGTCAAGCCGTTCTGCCGTTCAGCAGGATATGTATATCGCGACTATATACCATAGAACTCAAATAAATTTTCTTTGGGTCTTAGCGTCGGGGGAGCGACCCCCTCCTTCCCATAAAAACAACACCAAACTGTCATGTAGGACGACCGAGAATATATTGTACACAAATCAAAGGATGTGTCAGGGAGCAATCCACCTCCCCCTATCCTACCCAAAAACAAGAAATTAAAAATAATATATGAAGACCGTTCAGAATAGAATAGGGTAGCAATAAATGGTTTTTGGTAGTAGAGCATACTTTTTACTCTCAAAATCTTTGACATTATAGGGCCAAAGAAATTAAGGTAAGTATAAGAATAAAAACAAGTAAAAGTGTGCTAAGTTCGGCCGGGCCGAATCTTATATACCCTCCACCATGAATCGCATTTGTCGAGTTCTTTTCCCGGCATCTCTTCTTAGGCAAAAAAAGGATATAATAAAAGATTTGCTCTGCTATTAGAGCGATATCAAGATATGGTCCGGTTTGGACCACAATTAAATTATATGTTGGAGACCTGTGTAAAATGTCAGCCAATTCGAATGAGAATTGCGCCCTTTGTGGGCTCAATAATAATTTATTTAATTGTGGTCCAAACCGGACCATATCTTGATATCCCTCTTATAGCAGAGCAAATCTTTTATTATATCCTTTTTTTGCCTAAGAAGAGATGCCGGGAAAAGAACTCGACAAATGCGATTCATGGTGGAGGGTATATAAGATTCGGCCCGGCCGAACTTAGCACGCTTTTACTTGTTTTACCTCTAATAGATCTGGCGGAATCAATGAATCCATACAGATATTGTGGTGCCTGCGTGTAGATCAGTTTATGCAGGAAAGTAAGCGACCTCAGGTACAACAAGTGCTGTAAGAAGACGCCATGCAGGGATAAAGAGTATTCAGAGATGGAGTCGCGCCGTCACGAGCCAAATACATAACGAGTAACGCTATTAAAATATGTGTATAGCTTACGTCTACTTACCGAGTCGCAATTAGCAAACAACTCACAGTCGTAGAGAATGCCAGGAACAAGATAAGTCTTTGCCAAGGGAGATCTAACCCGCAGCGGAGTAACCGACTGAGTGGCCCAGAGAGCACGCAATTTTGAATATCCCTGACCAACAACAGAGTCGATATGATTACTTCAAGTCAGAGTGCTATTAATAACCACGTCCAAGTTCTTTGCATGAGCAACGATTTCCAATCAAGCGTCGTTAATGAATATACCGACATCACATGAAAAACGAGACAGCCTGTTTCTGATAACAACACACTTTACAGGGTTGAGACACAGGCCATTGGCGTTCGATCACGTGCTGATTCTTGACAGATCATGATTAAGCAGACGTATGTTTTCAGCAATCTCATCCCTCGGACTGCCGATATATATCTGTACATCGTCAGCGTACATATGTACCTCACAATAAGACAATTGACTCGCCAAGTCGTTACTGTACAATGAAAAGAGAAGAGGAGCCAGAATTGATCCCTGAGGAACACCTTTTAAAACAAGCAGAGGCGACGATACAGAAGACTTATAACTGACGGACTGAGTGCGGTGTGACAGATACGACAAAATAAGACGAACGGACGTAGAAGAAAAATTGTAAAGATGTCTTATCTTATCACATAACGGGGAATGATCCACAGTGTTAAATGCCTTAGAATAGTCAAGAATAACAAGGAAATTTATTTTGTCATTCTCCAAATTGACCCTGATCCTCTCAGTGACCTCTGCCAAGGCAGTTACGCGACTGTGGTTAGGACGAAACCCGGACTGTCTCACATATAACAAAGTCGTTGAGAAAAGACGACATTAACAAAGAATCGCAATTGGTCTATATTCCTTGAAATTCCTTGATGACCTTGGCATGCTTCCACGCTAATGGAAAATAACTCGTGGTCAAAATCCTATTGAAAACATAGGTTACATGAGGAATAATAAGGGGGAGCAAGAGTCTTACAAGTCTAGGATCACTGACATCAGATCCGACAGCGTTAGACTTTACAGTCGCGATACACTCAAATACATCGGCGGGACCAAAACAGCTGAAGCCAAAACCAAAAACAAGGAAATATTGAAGCCATGAGAGAGGGAAATATTGAATCAACTGGGATCTGTGGGACAAAGGCATCATTAAGCTCATTGATGTCCAAGTTTGTTGAACATCTATTAGTATCTTTCCTAATTCCTATGTCTCGAATAACCTTCCAAATTCTCTTGGAGCCTATTGCAGAAGTAAAGCGTCTATAGTAGTAGTCTTTTTTGGCTATCTTAATCAACTTATTGACGTGGTCTCTTGCTGAGCGAAAGGCATCATATAACTCAGGCGTCCTGAAACGTCTCCACCTGCGATGCGAAATATTCCTCTCGTGAATAGCCGAACGAATATTCCGGGAGAACCACGGTTTCGATCTAGAGGACACTTCTCTAATTGTGAGTGGAACCGTAAATTCCTGTAGGTCACGGATATTCCTCTGTAGAAAGTCAGTTTGTTCATCGACAGCTTCCATACGAAATATCAGATCCTAGTCGATACGCACAGCACTCGAAAGCAAAAAAGCATGGTCGAGACTGGCAAAATCTCAATGTGAATAAGTTTCCCTAGTCCTAGTCCTGGTGAGCTCAAATTCATAACACAAAAAGATCAAGTCATGGTTCGAAAAACACGAGGCTGACGTGTTTTTGGTCGTATAGGTGGACTTCAGAAGTGTCACTAACAAAGTACAGATCGAGAAACGTGCTGGAGGATGCGTAAAAATTCGTGGGAATTGTTGAATTGACAGGCAAAAGCCTCAAGGAAGACATTTCAAACGTCAAGCCCGTGTCCTGTAAAACGTTAGAGTTGAAGTCACCAGCAACCACAATGTCTGAGTAAGCAAGAAGGAGAGGTTCAAGGACGGAGAAAAAACTCCTGTATCCGTACGGTTGTTTGGTCTATAGACGTACCCCACTTATGTCCTGCTTCTGTCAATATAGGGCTCAGATAAAATAACAGATCGCAAGAAGGCGCATCGGAGCGGACCCTGTCCAGCGAGTGTTATATACTTATAAGAAAGTTAGACTCTTTATCCCAAACAATGTAATCGTAGAACGAACCACTTACAAAAGCTCACCGTCTAACGATAAAAAAAATCAATAGCCT
Source organism: Stomoxys calcitrans (assembly GCF_963082655.1). Classification (NCBI taxonomy): domain Eukaryota; kingdom Metazoa; phylum Arthropoda; class Insecta; order Diptera; family Muscidae; genus Stomoxys; species Stomoxys calcitrans. The sequence goes on from NC_081552.1 coordinate 216,326,248, forward strand.
ACTATAATAATCCTTACCAATTTTGCACTCCAAGAATACATTAACAGGTTGTCATGTGAACAATGGCCACCCACAGACTATCGACGTTTTGATATGCAAAACTATACAAACGTCCAGTGATTGCCATTTCACATTTGACTCAACACAGACGGCTGCATTCACACGCAATGTCATTGCAGTGTTAAACATCACCCAAGGCGACACAGCACAATCAGTGAAATGTCACGTGCAAATATGTTATTGTATATTTTATAATTTCAATTTATGAAGCCATAGTGAAAGTCCAGTGGAAACCAAGGTATTTGAGTGCTATCAAAAAAACAAGTAAAAAGGCGTCATGTTCGAACAGGCCGAACTTTGGATACCCACCACCTCGGGTATATATTTAAACCACCTTTCACCATAATCCAGTGAAAATGCATAGTTTACACCCCCATAGCGACTATATCGAAATATGGTGCGAGTTGAACCAAATTCGACACGGACATTGAGTGGTCAAATATGTACAAGTCATTAATCAATTTTGTAGAACAACATTTTGGTCTTTTTGGTAGACATATCCAAATAAAACCGATCTAAACCATATACGACAAGGATGTCGAAAAGCCTAACATAAGGCACTGTGTTCAATTTCAGCGAAATCGGATTATAAATGTGCCTTTTATGGGGCCAAGACTTTAGATCGGTCTATATGGCAGATATATACAAATCTGAATCGAACTGGGCCAAATTGAAGAGAGATTTCGAAGGGACTAACACAACGCACTGTCCCAAATTTCGGCGAAATCGAACAATAATGCGCCTTTAATGGGCTCAATACCTTAAATTGAGAGATCGGTTTATATGGCAGCTATATCCAAATCTGAACCAATATTAGCTAATTTGAAGATGAATTTTGAGGGGCCTAACACAACTCACAACGGAATGACTAGATTGGTATACCTCCATCCAAAGCATGCAAACGAGCATAGTAACATCAGTTGGAAATTCGACTTACTGGTATGCTAAGAGCCAACGTAATTTAAAATGCGTTCAGTTCAGCAGACCGCGACTAAAAACTAACCCTTAAAATTCTAGCCCTCACAGATGGTGTAGTGTATGACAACTCTAAACATTTTCTCCATTCCCTCTCATCCTGTGGTTGTGTTTATTTTTTCAACACTCATGTTGCATGTTTGTTGATCGTAAACAAATGCAAATGTCAATTTCAGTTACAGTTTCGCTTCATGTGGGAGCCAATGTTGATATTTGTTGAGCTCCGCCCTACCATTCACTTTTAGCCACCACTACATGTGGCGCCTATGCACATTCAAATTTCACGCTCCATACATGGCAAAGGACCTCACTACTGCGAGGAGGAAAAACAAAGGAATTGTTTGCACACGCTTGGTGAGTGAGTCCCTGATAGTTATTCGCCCTTCAGGTGAAAGCACCTACGCCAGCACCATACTCGTAAGTCCAGTATGCTCCAATATCCATGCACAGGACGCAGAGAAAATATTTGCCATTCGAAACATTAATCAAATGCTTCATTCGATGATTTCATATGAAATTGTCACACAATTTGAAAATTGTTTGTAATTAATTTAAATTGCGTAGCGCACGTAATGTGCCCCAGGTGCAGGAGGCAATGGTATGGGACCAGATTACAGTGTGTTGCATTTAAGGTACTGCAAATGGCACATAGTATAACTTTGGTTCTATTTGCTTTATTTGCATTTATTCACTTGCATTTCTGCCGCAATGAATTACGGAAAATGCACATTATACATCGCTCCTGTCAAAGCCTTAATTGAATCGTAAATACGCACTGTTTTCTTCAAATGGCATAAATCATAAATTGGTTTCGATTCAATGGTGCGAAAAACAAATATGCGTTTATTAAAAGTTTGAACAATACGCATATGCTGTAAAAGAAATCAATAGCAGTAAAAGGCCCCAAATGGGAGGCACGAAGATAGTACGTTTAACACACTATTTTTATACCCACCAACATAGGGGGCCTTAATCCCCCTTGTAAAACCTAAAAGTAAATATTGGTGTAAGACCCAATAAAGGGAGGTGTAGGGGACAATGGACACATATAAACTTGAAGAACGTAAAATAAGGAAGCAAGGGAATTAAAAAAAACGAATCTCATAGTCTGACGATCCTCGTCAATGAATTTGGGGACATGATTTGCGAGTCTACACCTAGAATGTCCGAACTTTCTATAGAGAGGACGTTCACGGATGTACAAGAAAGGTACAAGGTAGACATGTGCGTTGGATTGGAAGACTCGTCATAGCCAATGTTGTCGTTTTTAGTAGATTTCTACCAAAATTGGATTAGGTTAGGTTAGGTAAGGTTAGGTTGAAAAGAGGGTGCAGATAAAAATCCGCCCCATACCACTATGGACATACACCTAAGCCAGTAATCAGCTTGTTGTGCGCTCTAAAAACTATTAAGTAACCTCTAAGAAGAACATGTTAAGTTTGGAATTACGTGCTACTTACAAAATCCTTACTTGTTTTCAATACCACTCACTTAAGTTGGTTCATGTCTGATATTGTTTCTCCACCTAAGTACCGGTATCTGTTGCATGCGAAAGCCGGGCAATGACAGAGGAAATGCTCCAACGTCTCATCATTTTACCCGCATGCCATACACATGTTATCACTTGCCGCACTGATTGAGCTTGTAGTCCTATGTGTCCCGTTGTGATAACAATAGGAATACTGACCTCCTTCTTGCTTCCTTTCATTAATAGCCTCGTCTTGTCACGATCTGGATCCCCCCATAGGATTTTCGCCGTCCTACCGACCGTTTCGCTGTTCCACAATGTTGCATGCGCATTCGTCGCCCACTCCCTTGACCCGGACTGCGTCGACCCTAAAGGCTTCGGTTTAAAAGTTTATTTAAGGCAGTCCTCTGGCCTTCACCGCCTAATCGTCTGCCCTTTCATTTCCCCTTACTCCGTTATGGCCCGGCACCATAGCGATGGGGATTTTCCCATCCTCAGAGAAGGCGTTAATCTCCTTCTTATACTGCAAGACTGTTCGTGATCTTATCGTCCTAGTTGTTATTGCCCTTATGGCAAATTTACTGACGGTAAAGATGTTCACACTCGACGTCCTCGCGTTAGCACCACACCACTTCACGGATTCCGCGATTGCCCGGATCTCTGCCTGCAGGACCGTATTATGGTCAGTATAAAACAGATCTCAGTCATAGAGTTCTCAATGTCGTGCCCCAAGCCGACTCTTTTCTCTAGCTTTGATCCATCCGTATAACATGACCTTCCAGATGGCAATACTAGGGTTCCGTCAATCCAAGACTGTGCCGATGGCAGCAATGCCTCGCACTCGACTTCAAGGTTCATCTCAGTTAACCAATCGGGAACCTCTTCCCTTCCTTTCAGGTTTCCTATCGTCGCCTCGGTTATACCGCGATGGTATGAGCTGCTCCCTCAATCCATTCTCCCATCGCCCTAAGTCTCATAGCCGCAGTGGCTGCCTCACACATAATCTGTATATCAATGGGTCGGATATTTAGAATAGTCTCCAGTGCCCTAGTGGGCGAGGTCGTCATCGCCCCGCCTATGCCAAGACAACATGTTCTCTGAACCTGTGGTCCTTATGTTGCACTTTTTCTCCATAGAAGTCCACCAATCTACTGAGGCGTAAGTAAGTATTGGTCTAATCACGCTCCTGTAGAGCTAGTGGACTATTCTAGGATTCAGGTCCCATTTCGAGCCTACGGCCCGTCTACATAGTGCCCATCGTCTGTGAGCCTTCTCAGTACGCTCCTGAATGTGACATTTCCAAATCAGTTTCCTGTCCAAGACCACACACACCTAAATATTTGACTTTGTCAGATGGCGAAATCATCTTATTGAGGAGACGTGGTGCGTTAAATTGGCCCACCTTCGTCTTCGTTTTGATCAGGCATATTTCAGTCTTCTCTGGGTTAACATCGAGACCTCTGGGTCTAGCCCAGTCATATGCCATATGCAAGATCCCTTCGGCCCTTTTTCATAGCTCGTTCGGATCCTTACCCCTAAGAAGTATTATAACATCGTCTGCGTAGCAGACGGGTTCAAATCCTTCCTCAGTCAGCATCCGTAATAGGTCATTTATGGTGGTCACCCATAGGAGGAGCGATAAAATGTGGCGTGCCCTGGGCCACTTTCTCCCTTATATTTATGCCATGGGACACACAATTTATCCACCTGTTCCTTAGCTTAGGGTTTATCCAGTCTCTAAGGACCGGGTCCACCCGGTACTGGTCTATGGATTGGATCAGTGTGTCGCTCCGCACATTGTTAAAAGCTCCCTCGATGTCAATGCATACCGCCAGTGTGTACGTTTTGGCATCAAAGGACTCTTCTATTTTATGCACAACCTCGTGCAGGGCAGTCTCCACCGACCTTCCCTTGACATAGGCATGCTGTTTGTATTTAAGCAGTTTGCTGGATGTCATACTCTTTATCATGATGCCCACAATAAGTTCCATGGTTTTGAGTAGAAAGGACATAAGGTTTATAGGCCTGTAGGCCTTTTGTGTCGCATAACTTACCTTGCGGGCTTGGGTATAAATACCACCCTTGCCTCCTGCCAGGATTTCGGAGTATATGAAAGACTTAGGCACGCTGTGAAAATTTTGGCCAGACGAGTCGCCAGATAGTCGGCCTCTTTCTACAGTAACGTCGGAGATATTCCACCAGGTCCGGGAGACTTAAATGGTTTGAAGCTCCTCAAGAATTCCTTCACCATAAATTCCGTTATTATAAACATTCGATCAACGTAATTACTTCAAGATTCCAGTGTCTCCGTGAGTCCCTTCGTATCCTGTGGAAAATGGGTTTTCATCAAAAGCCTCAACATGTCCTCCGTTATCTTTTCTCTTACTCCCATGTCGTCTACTAATGTTTTAGTTTGGACATGGGTTTTTCAGATAAACTGTGTTCACAGAAATGTTTCCAGGAGGCACATTTTGCCGCTCTGGTAATTTTATTGTATTACTTGAGCCGTGTGTAATACACATCCCAATAAACTTCCGCCTTTTTACGACGTGCTCTGTTTAAAAGTCTGCGGACCTCTTTCCCATTATAGCGAATCTCCCCGGTCATCCAGGGTTTTTCTTGGGCTTTTTTCTTTTCCCGAAGAGGACATCTATCTTCGAAGGACCCCACCAGTGCAGTCTTAATCCAGTTGACATTTTCGTCAATGTCTTCTATGCTTGGACAATCTAAATTATCTTGCCCAAGTCTTCTTCTGAATAGCCTTCCGAATTTTGTCCAGTTGGTTCACAACTTATTCCGGAAGCTTATCGGATTCGGTGCTGGAGTGTTCCATGGAGACCCTCCAATCCTGAACTTCATCGATCAGATCAGACCAAAATTGAATTGGTTTTTATTCTTTTGGTAGGTTGGTAGGCCGGCTAATGGGTAAAAAAAATCGTGAGTAATTGTAGATATCTATTTTATAATAACCAGTTAGGAAAGGCAAAAGTCGGGCGGTGCCGACTATATAATATCCTACATCTACACTATACGTACAAAGTGAGAGCTATATCAAATTCTGAACCAATTTTGATGGAACTCGGCGGATCTTTTCACATAGGTTATTACACAATCTGTATCAAATTTCGAGCAAATATGTTCATACGGTTGACAAATGAAAACATTGCAAATTACCCAAAACCTGACGAACATATATATGGGAGCTACATCGAGGAAAGAACAGTTTTGCCAATATTGGTCAGTAAATCCGTTTCCAGTCGCTCTAGAAGTGAAAATCGGGCGAAATACATATATGGCAGGTACATTTAAATCTGAACCGATTTCTATGAATTTCAACGATAATGTCGAGAGTCATAAGAAAATCCTTCCTGCCAAATTTCGAGAAAATCGGATAACAAATTAGCACTTTATTGCCATTTTTCTCAAAATCGGACGAACATTTGTATGGAAGCTATAACTAAATCTGAACCGATTTGAAGCACACTTCTCAGATATTGTGGTAGTTGTAGATGAAAGCGTTGTACAAAGTTTTGGCAGGATTGGTCAATAAATGCGTTTGCAGTGGCTCTAGGTGTGAAAATCGGGCGATAAACATATATGGCCGCTTTATCTAAATCTGAACCGATTTCTATGAAATTCACCGGTAATGTCAAGTGTCATAAGAAAATCCTTTCTAACAAATGATCACGTTATTGTAATAATCGGACAAACATATATATGGGAGCTATATCTAAACCTGAACCGATTTCGAGCAAACTTCTTAGATATTGTGGCAGTCGTTGAGGAAAGCGTTGTGCAAAATTTTGGCAAGATTGGTCTATAAATGCGCCTGCAGTGACTCTAGAAGTTAAAATCGGGCAATATATATACATGAGAGCTATATCTGAAACTAAACCGATTTCTATGGAATTCACTGATAATGTTGAGAGTCAAGAGAAAATCCTTGCTGCGAAATTTCAAGGGAATTGCTTAACAAATGGCAATTTTATTGCATTATTACTGAAAATCGGACGAACATATATGTGGGAGCTATTTGCAAATCTGAACCGTTTTTTTTCCAATTTCGTTAGGCTTCGTCTCTAGGCCGAAAAACATGCCTGCACCAAATTTGAAAACAATCGGATGAAAACTGACCTGATGGTCTGAAAACTGACGGAACTGTATTTCTTACACAAATTGACATGGACAGACGGACATAGCTAAATCAAATCAGAATGTGATTCTGATTCATACTTATCAATGGGTCTATCTCTCTTTCTTTACTTTACTAACAAATACACCAAGTTATAATACCACAGTAGTGGTGAAGGGTATAAAAATCAATTTGTGTTTGTCGGTTTGTTTGTTTGTTTGTGTGTACTTTATAGAATTAAAAAAAAATACTGAACCGATTTTCATGAAATTTTCACTGATGGTGCATTTTTTAATATCTGAAGAGGGGACGGACCCTCCCCTTACCCTAATTTTCAGAAACGCCAGTTCTCGGTGATTGGCGGTGCGATTTTTTTTGCGTTCGAAATTTTGTGTGCTCTCTTATATATAATCTATAATCAAAAAATTTGATGTTCAAATTTCGGATGGGATACCTAGCACTTTGGGTCTTCAAGACAGTAGAGTAGAGTAGAGGGTTTTAATGAAAGATTATAAAACGAATTTAATATCCAATTTCGAGGCCAAAGGCAATATAGGGTTCAAATAAATGATGTATCGATATATGAGAATAGATATGCTGATATATTTTAAGGGCTTAATGTTTGGGGGACAACCCCACTCCCCAAAACACCCCTAAATCGGACATATTAACCGACCATGTCAATGTGGGGCTCAAATGAAAGGTATTGGGGAGTAGAGCATGAAATTGATACCCATTTTCGGGACCAATTTTCTGGGGATCTTCCACTTTCCCAAAATACTCCACGAACAACAATTATTTACCATCGCAATATGGGGCTCAGATAAAGCTATTTGGGACAATGTGGGACCATGTTTTTAATGCACCGCCCCTTCCCCAAAACATTCCCCAAAGGGTACATATATACCGACCATGCCAATATGTGGTTTAAATGAAAGATATTTGAGATAAGAAAACAGATTTTATAACCAATTTTGGGGTCAAGTGTTTGGGGGACGTCTCAAATTATAAACTCTCCTTAAACCAATGGCAATTTGGGGTTTAAATAAATGGTAGTTTGAGAGAAGAGCACGATGCTGATATTTTTTTCAGGGCGAAGTGTCTGGGGCACCACCTCACCCCCGAAAGCACACCTAATTTGGACATCATGGAGAATGGAGTACAACTAACATCCAAACTTAAATGACTCTAAACCCTCCAAGTAGAATTCGTAGTCCAATAAAGATCAAATGGGATTCAAATTAAAGCACTTATTTTGTTAAACTGTTAGTCAGGCGACACACTACTTTCGTAGCATCGTATTTTACTAAAGGCTATAAAGTAAAAGAAGGCACAGCGGAGCGGGCCCGGTTCAGCTAGTACCCTAAATACCATCCTATGGTGGTGGGTATAAAAACACCCCATCCTTTGTTTCTAGCTGCAAAAAAAGCAAAAAGAAAAGCTATGGATATCACAATTTCATTTGGACAAACCTGGTCATCAGCTCATATATTCAAATGGATAATGTTTTTCCCGTTTCCACGAAGAACCTTATTGATTGTCAAAGCTTATTATTTCAATTATTATGCGCATTCATTGAGCCAGATCATTAGCCCCTGTCTGCTTATGACTCAAACAATAAAGTCATCAAGATTGTATGACATGTGATCTTTTTGAAATCCATAATTTTCAAAATCTAATTGTATAAGTGTACGTATAATGTTCTTAATTCTCTAACATTCGCCTATGATATCTAATTTCCCTTACTCAAACCTTTCCACCCCAATACCCAAGCCATTATTGTGCTCCTTAAATATCAGATGAATGATAATTATACAGTGACATTTATATTTTTCTGCTTCGCACTATGATTAATATGCAGTACATGATAAAGGGAGATTTTTTTTGGAATAATTCTTTATAAGCCTTTTTATACCCTCCACCATAAGATGGGGGGTATACTAATTTCGTCATTCTGTTTGTAACTACTCGAAATATTCGTCTGAGACCCCATAAAGTATATATATTCTTGATCGTCGTGACATTTTATGTCGATCTAGCCATGTCCGTCCGTCTGTCCGTCCGTCCGTCTGTCTGTCGAAAGCACGCTAACTTCCGAAGGAGTAAAGCTAGCCGCTTGAAATTTTGCACAAATACTTCTTATTAGTGTAGGTCGGTTGGTATTGTAAATGGGCCATATCGGTCCATGTTTTGATATAGCTGCCATATAAACCGATCTTGGGTCTTGACTTCTTGAGCCTGTAGAGTGCGCAATTCTTATCCGATTGGAACGAAATTTAGCATGACGTGTTTTGCTATGATATCCAACAACTGTGCCAAGTATGGTTCAAATCGGACCATAACCTGATATAGCTGCCATATAAACCGATCTTGGGTCTTGACTTCTTGAGCCTCTAGCGTGCGCAATTCTTATCCGATCAGAATGAAATTTTGCACAACGTGTTTTGTTAAGATATCCAAAAACTGTGCCAAGTATGGTTCAAATCGGTTCATAACCTGATATAGCTGCCATATAAACCGATCTTGGGTCTTGACTTCTTGAGCCTCTAGAGTGCGCAATTCTTATCCGATTGGAATGAAATTTTGCACCACGTGTTTTCTTATTATATCCAACAACAGTGCCAAGTATGGTTCAAATCGGTCCATAACCTGATATAGCTACCATATAAACCGATCTTGGGTCTTGATTTCTTGAGCCTCTAGAGTGCGCAATTCTTATCCGATTGGAATGGAATTTCGCACGACGTGTTTTGTTATGATACCCAACAACTGTGCCAAGTATGGTTCAAATCGGTCCATAACCTGATATAGCTGCCATATAAACCGATCTTGGGTCTTGACTTCTTGACCCTCTAGAGGGCACAATTCTTATCCGATTTGAATGAATTTTTGCACGAAGTATTTCGTTATGATATCAAACAACTGTGCCAAGTATGGTTCAAATCGATTCATAAACTGATATAGCTGTCATATAAACAGATCTGGGGATTTGATTTCTTGAGCTTCTAAAGGGCGCAATTCCTATCCGATTTGGCTGAAATTTTGCATGACGTATTTTATTTTTACTTTCAACAACTGGGTCAAATAAGGTTCAAATCGGTTCATAACCTGATATAGCTGCCATATAAACCGATCTGGGATCTTGACTTCTTGACCCCTAGAGGTCGCAATTATTATCCGATATGCCTGAAATTTTGTACGATGGATCCTCTCATGACCATTAACAAACGTGTTTATTATGGTCTGAATCGGTCTATAGCCCGATACAGATCCCATATAAATCGTTCTCTCTATTTTACTTCGTGAGCCCCAATGGGCGCAATTCTTAAACGAATTGGCTGAAATTTTACACAGGCCTCCAATAATAATTTAATTGTGGTCCGAACCGGACCATATCTTGATATCGTTTTAATAGCAGAGTAACTCTTTTCTTATATACTTTTTTGCCTAAGAAGAGATGCCGGGAAAAGAACTTGACAAATGCGATCCATGGTGGAGGGTATATAAGATTCGGCCCGGCCGAACTTAGCACGCTTTTACTTGTTCATACTGTTACGTATGTAACAAGGCAAAGAACAAGTTACCATCTGACATGCAAGCACTTCATAAAAGTCTAACAAGAAAGAAGGTTGAAAGTCGAACAACTCTTAAAACATGGAACAAATTGTAAGCTTAAGTCCTAATTGAAATGGTCTTAAATTTTGAGCAATTTAAAGGTCATGCTTCAGACATACACGATGGCGTTGCGATAACATGCAACAGTTCCGCATTCCTTCCAGTGCACTTTCCACATCATCCGCCCGTCTTGGAGTCCTTTCGCCAGAAATGCAATTTATATTTGAGCGCCTCCACCCCAACCCCCCTCAAGGAAATGAACGTTGGCTTAGTTTGACAACATCAACAAATGCAACGCACAACAACAGCAAATCTGGGCAGAATGGAAAACATTTTCAAGCTGTTGAAACACTGCGGAAATACTGTCTTGGGAAAACCTTTACATGAGCTGCGTTGGCTGGTAGGAAACACGACACCATTGGCCCCTTATGATTCGATATGCAAGAGCGATGCTTTCATTTTGCGGGCATGTGGCACGTAGAAAATTGTTTATGCCCCATGAAAACTGAGCGAGAGCAAGTACGAGCATTGTTCTATGAATTCATGTTAAATGCAATGCATAGATAAATGAAGACCTCAACAAATGCGTAAACCAGTAAGGAAGGGCAAAAGTAGGGCGGTGCCGACTGTTTAATACCCTACACCTACCCTGTAAGTACAATGTGGGAGCTATATTCAATTCTGAACCAATTTTGATCGATCTCGGAAAGCCAATATGTTCAAATTATAATGACTACGGTTGACAAAGACATCTGACAATCTGACGGACATATATATGTTCATCAGATTTAGGTAGTCGTCGAGGAAAGCGTTGTACAAAATTTTGGCAAGATTGGTCAATCAATGCGCCTGCATTGGCTCTTGGGGTGAAAATCTGGCCATATACATATATGACAGCTATATATAAATCGAAAATCCACTACTAATGTCGGGAGTCATTAGAATATCCTTCCTGCCAAATTTCGATAGAATCGGTTGACAAAAGACCATTTTATTGCAATGTTACTGCAAATCGGACGAATATATATATGGAAGCTATATCAAAATCTAAACCGAGTTCGAGGATATTTTATAGAAATTGTGAAAGTCTGAAGCGATTTCTATGAAATTCACCGACAATGTAGAGAGTCATAAGAGAATCCCTATTGCCAAATTTCGAGAGTATCGGTTGACAAAAGACTATTTTATTGCATTATTACTGAAAATCGGACTAACATATATAAGGGAGCTATATCCAAATCTGAACCGGTTTTTTTCAATTTCAATAGGCTTCGTCTCTAGGCCGAAAAACATGCCTGTACCAAATTTGAAGACGATCGCATGAAAACTGCGACCTGTACACAGCGATCTTTGTACACAAATTAACATTGACAGACAGACGGACAGACAGACAGACAGACGGACATAGCTAAATCTAATCAGAAAGTGATTCTGAGTCGATCGGTATACTTATCAATGGGTCTCTCTCTTTCTTTTAGGTGTTACAAACAAATGCACTAAGTTATAATACGTTAAAGAATAAGTTATAAGAGCATCGCATGCAAAATTTCAGCCAAATCGGACAAAATTGCGGCTAGTAAGGTCTCAAGAAGAAAACCCGGAAGATCGGTTTATATGGGAGCTATTTCGGGTTATATACCGATTTAAACCGTAACTGACACAGTTTTTGGAAGCCATAAGAGAAAACTATATGCACAATTTTAGCCAAATAGAACGGTTTGTGGAAATGTGTGGGGCTTAAGAAGTCAAATCGGGAGATCGGATAATATGGGAGCAATATCAGGTTATAGACCGATTTGGACTGTACTTGACACAGTTGTTGGAAGTCATATGAGAAGACTACATGCAAAATGTCAGCCAAATCGGACGTGGCTTTCAGGGGCCCAATAACTCAAATCGGGAGATCAGTTTATATGGGAGCTATTACAGGTTCTAGACCGATTTTAACCGTACTTGACACAGTTATGGATAATCACAACAGAACAAATTTTGCAAGTTTTGCCCATGAACATTCCACCAAGGAACAGGGGCAAACTTCTCACCTATCAATGAGTGCAGTCCGATTCAAATTTAAGCTCAATGGTAAGGGGCCTCCTTTTATAGCCGAGTCCGAACGGCGTGCTCCAGTGCGACACCTCTTTGGAGCGAAGTTTTTATATGACATATTACATCACAAATATTGCCAGCATTAGGAGGGAAAAGCCACCGCTGAAAATGTTTTCTGATGGTCTCGCCAGGATTCGAACCCAGGCATTCATAGGCGGGCATGCTAACCTCTGCGCTACGGTGGCGCAGATCAAAATTTCAGCCAAATCGGACAAAAGTTGCGGCTTCCAGGGGCTCAAGAAGTCAATGGGAGCTATATCTAAATCTGAACCGATGTGGCCCATTTGCAATCTCCTACGACCTACTGGGTTGCCCAAAAAGTAATTGTCGGTAATATAGTAGTAATATAGTCGGCGTTTACAAATTTTTTCAACGGCTTGTGACTCTGTAAATGCATTCTTTCTTCTGTCAGTTATCAGCTGTTACTTTCAGCTTGCTTTAGAAAAAAAGAGCGCGAAATTTTGTTTACATTTGTTTGTTTGGCGTCAATTTTAATTTGGGTACCACATGTATTGAAAGAAATTCATTTAACAAACCGAATCAACGCTTGTGATATGCACCTTAAACGCAATGAATTCGATCCGTTTTTAAAACGAATCATAACTGGAGATGAAAAATGGATTGTTTACAACAACGTTAGTCGAAAACGATCATGGTCCAAGCATGGTGAACCAGCTCAAACCACTTCAAAGGCTGATATCCACCAAAAGAAGGTTATGCTGTATTTTTGGTAGGATTGGAAGGGTGTGGTTTATTTTGAGCTGCTTCCAAGTAACCAAACGATTAATTCGGATGTTTACTATCAACAATTGGACAAATTGAATACAGCCATCAAGGAGAAGCGACCAGAATTGGTCAATCGTAAAGGTGTCATATTCCACCAGGACAACGCTAGACCGCACACATCTTTGGTCACTCGCCAAAAAAACTGAGTGAGGTTGGCTGGAAACTTTTGATGCATCCACCATATAGCCCTGACCTTGCACCATCAGACTAAGATTTATTTCGATCTTTGCAGAACTCCTTAAATGGTAAAACTTTCGGCAATGATGAGGCTATAAAATCGCACTTGGTTCAGTTTTTTTGCAGATAAAGGCCAGAAGTTCTATGAGCGTGGAATACTGAATTTGCCAGGAAGATGGCAAAAGGTTGTCGAACAAAATGGCAATTATATATTTGATTAAAGTTCATTCTAAGTTTTATTAAAAATGCATTTACTTTCTTTCAAAAAATCCGCAATTACTTTTTAGGCAACCCAATACATCAATATCAAGTATCTGTGCAAAGTTTCTAGCGGCTAGCTCTACGCGTTCGACCGGTATCGTGATTTCGACAGACGGACGGACGGATGTGGCTAGATCGACTCTGAATGTCGAGACGCTCAAGAATATATATACTTTGTGGGGTCCTAGATCAATATTTCGAGGTGTTACAAACTGAATGACTAGGTTAGTATACCCCCATCCTATGGTGGTGGGTATAAAGGTTGGCCTTTACAACTACGACACTGATCACTTGAGTTCCAACTACGGCGGGAACTTATGCTGAATATGTTTGTCAACTCTTTAGAGCTTTTCTTTAAGGTTGAATAAGAATAAAGTCGCAAAGTGTTGCAATATCGAAAAATTTCAGCCAAAAACCCATTATAACCGCTTTCTCAGCATTGAACATAAAAAAATCTCCCCAAGATTTTTGGTTTTGTACCTCCCGCTACTTGTTTTCTTCCCTACAGGTTTTCTATTCTCTTTAACTCCAACTCTTATTCAGCCAAATACCACATTCCACGAGATCCATCTGTTCTCAACAATTTTACCAAAACACAAAGCCATGAAGAAAGTATGCAATTGTTAAAGTGTGAAAAGTACGGGAAAACTACGTACAGATATTTTATGAAAGCCTTTTGGTTGGATGCAACAAGCTTTGCTGCTGTCAATTGAAAACGTGCCAACAATTTGCCATGGCGATTAATCGTACTTTGCACCCGAAATACCCAAACAAGGCATCTCGAATGCCTGCTGAAGTGAGTATCACCAGGACGAAGAACAGAAAACCGCACTTGCCACCCACCCTCTTTAAAAAAGAGAACACCATAATTTTTGGAGGAACCTTGTATTTACTACCTATGCCCACATTGCGTTGGCATGTCGGCGGCTGCACTTTTTTGCAATCAAGAAGTGTTCGTCCCCAATGTCTTATTTTCATAAGACCGAACATGCGCCACATTTAATTTGTATAGTACATGGAGTGTGGCAGAGAGAGAGAGAGAGAGGAGAGAGAGAGAGAGAATGCACACTGTAATCTGTGTTGTGACTAAAGAAAAAAATTTTCCACAAAAATTTAAAAAATGTTCAGTCAAAGAGGTTACCCAATTTGATAAAATCTTATTTGGAGTACATACCCCGCAAAAACTTGGTAAGTACATGCCATTATTTTTGGCATACATTTATTTTTGGTACAAATGTCATTACATACAACATTCGGTGAAGTTCAAGAATTAGCACTTATTTGTAATAATAGAAAAATCATTATTATAACCTTGGTAGTGATAAAAATGTCATTAAGAAATTGCGGGCAAAATTATCTCATATTAATGAGTGCTGTCCGTTATAACGTTAAGCTCAATAACATGGGACCTCAATTTTATTGGCTTGCCGCAAAGCGACACCGTTTAGTAACACTAGGAGGGAAATACTGTGGCATTATTATTATAAAAACTATTTTTAATTTTTTCTATCTCCTCACACATACGCTGTGGGCGGATTTTTAAAGAAATAAAAAATCCGGTCCGAGTTTCGAACTCGGGACCTTTGTATTGTAAATCTTCTGCTGTACCCTCTGTGCCACAAAACTACTACAATCACTCCCTTGTGTTAGAATATTGTGTCTTTAAGTAGAATATGTCAAACATAAACATCTTTGATGAAATAGAATTAAAGTTTGCCTTTGTGTTGTTGGCGTCTCTTGAAAGAAGAATAGTGTCTTATTCACACAATAGCAATGTGTATGAATGCTTAGAGCGTCCGTCTTGGAAATGGAAGGTTCTTAGTTCAACTCTAGGCTGCGATGAAGGTAACGTTTTAATTTCATTTACAATTTCAATTGTTCATATAAAATTTGTCTTCTTCAAAGAAACTGAGCATTGAGAACGTGGCGGTGGGGAAAGGCGCGAATATGTTTGAGTCTAAGTAGTTATTTTTTAGCGACGCTCAACTAAGATAATATGTCATTATTTTTTGACAACTTGTATGCTTAGGCATAAGTACTTATTTTTGAACTATTGGTATGCTTGTGTGAAAGGACTTTCCTCCTAGGACATCGCCTGGTAAAAGTTATTAGTACCGCTACTAATAACTAGTTATTAGTTTTTGAATGAGCTTACCTTTCTGGTTATTTGGTAATGAAAGCTTTTGTTGGGTATTGTTTAAAGCACTGAAGATTCAGATACTGGTTATTAGCAGTATACAAATTAATAAGTCTCATAATTGGGGGCCACCGTAGCGCAGAGATTAGCATGTACGCCTATGATGCTGAATGATTGGGTATGAATCCTGGCGAAATCATCAGGAAAAGTTTTCAATGCTGGTTATCTTCTCCTAGTGCTGGAGACATTTATAAAAACGTCGCACAGTTGGACATAATAGAAGAAAGCTATTAAATGAGCCATATGAAAGCGAATAGCGATAACTCTTTGAAATTGGCAATGGTAAGAGTTGAGGTGTTATCTAGATCATGTGCCAGGTGGTATGGGCGCCTCTTGGCAGGCACTTAAAGTTGATCACCTCTTCATTTCGAAAAATTATTCGATCTGTCAAATCTTCATTATACCCACCACCGAAGGATGGGGGTATATTCATTTTGTCATTCCGTTTGCAACACATCGAAATATATATACTATAAAGTATATATATTCTTGATCAGCGTAAAAATCTAAGACGATCTAGACATGTCCATCCGTCTGTCCGTCTGTTGAAATCACGCTACAGTCTTTAAAAATAGAGATATTGATCTGAAACTTTGCACAGATTCTTTTTTTGTCCATAAGCAGGATAAATTCGAAGATGGGCTATTTCGGAGTATATCTTGATATAACCCCCATATAGACCTATCCGCCGATTTAGGGTTTTAAGCCCACAAAAGCCACATTTATTATCCGATTTTGCTGAAATTTAGGACAGTAAGTTGTGTGAGGCTCTTCGCCATCTTTCTGTAATTTGGCCCAAATCGAATAAAGCTGCCATATAGACCGATCTCTCGGTTTAAGGGTTTGGGCCCATAAAAGGCGCATTTATGGTCCGATGTCGCCGAAATTTGGGACAGTGAGCTGCGTTAAGCCCCTCGACATTTTTTCTGGAATTCGATCAAGATCGCTCCAGATTTGAATATGGCTGCCATATGTGCCGATCTCTCGAATTAAAGTCTTGGGCCCCTTAAGGCGCATTTATAATTCGATTTCGCAAAATTTAGGCTTTATGTTAGGCTTTTCGACATCCGCGTCGAATATGCTTCAGATCGGTCTACATTGGGTTATAGCTACCAAAACACCAATATTTAATTCTACAAAATTGAACAATGACTTGTATTTATTAGACCACTCAATTTCCGTGCTTAATATGGTCCAAACCGGACTATATTTCGTTGTAGCTGGTATAGGGAAACGAATTATGCATTTTCACCAGATTATATCGAAATTTATACAAACTAAATTTAGTTTAAGGGCATAATTTTATTATTCATACCAAAATTCTGCCAAACCAGCAAAAATTAAAGCTTTTAGGAACCGAACAACGATGATCGAGAGACCGGTTTATATGGGAGCTATATCAGGTTATAGACCGATTAAGTACTCGACACAGTTGTTCGAAATCGTAACAAAACACTAATGCAAAATTTCAGCCACATCGAACAAAAATTGCGGCTTGTAAGGGATCAAGAAGTCAAATCGGAACATCGGTTTATATGGCAGCTATAACAGGTAATAAACCAATTCGAACCGTACTTAGCATAGTTGTTGGATGTCATAACAGAACACTACATGCAAAACTTTAGCCAAATCACATAAAAATTGCGGCTTGTAAGGGATCAATAAGTCAAATCGGGCAATCGGCTTATATGGGAGCCATATCAGGTTATAGACCGATTAAGACGGCACAGTCGTTTGAAATCATAATAGTACACAACGTGCAAAGTTTTAGCCAAATCAGACAAAAATTGCGGCTTGTAAGGGCTGAAGAATTGAAATCGGGAGATCGGATTATATGGGAGCTTTATCAGGTTATGGACTGATTAAGGCCGTTCTTATAACAGTTGTTGGACGTCATAACAAAACACTACATGCAAAGTTTTAACTATATCAAACAAAATTTGCGGCTTTCTTACTTCCTTACTTTTTTCAAATCTGACAACATGACCTAGCCAACGCAGCCGTTGAATTTTGATGCGTGTAACTATGCTATCGTCGTCATACAGCTCATACAGCTCGTGGTTCATACGTCGCCTATATTCTCCGTTAACGCAAACTGGTCTATATATTTTACGAAGAATCTTTCTCTCAAATACTCCAAGCACTGCCTCATCTGCTTTCACAAGTACCCATGCTTCAGAACCATATAAAAGCACGGGTAGTATCAGTGTCTTGTAAAGTGTAGTCTTCGTCCATCGAGAGGTGGCCTTGTTTCTAAACTGCTTACTTAGTCCAAAGTAGCATCTCTTTGCCAGTATTATTCTTCGCTTTATCTCAAAACTGGTGTCATTCCTTTCGGTTACGGCGGTGCCGAGGTAGATAAAGTTACTGACTATCTCAAAGTTGTGGTTCCCAACTTTCTCCATTTTCTTTATCTGCTCGGTTGTGCAAGGCTTTTTAGGAGTTGAAACCATTCATTTCGTCTTATCTCCATTTACTGCCAGACGCATTTTCACTGACTCTCTTTCGATTCTTTCAAAGGCTGCAGTTACTACTTCCGGTGACCGACCTATGATATCGATATCGTCGGCATAGGCGAGAAGCATGTGCTCTCTTGTGATTACTTACTTCACTTCTGCATCTCGGATAATCTTCTCCAGCAGGATATTAAAGAGATCACATGGTATTCTTACTGAGGAACGCGTATCAGCAAGTGTCATCCTGCAGAGTCTTTTTAAGTTTGCAGGGATGCCAAACTCAGACATGGCTTGAAATACCTTTGAACGTAAAGGAGTATCGAAGGCGGCTTTGTAGTCAACATAGAGATGGTAGATTTTAATTTGTCCTTCTCGGGTCTTTTCCAGGATTTGGCGCAGTGTGAATATCTGGTCTATGGTGGATTTACCTGATCTAAAACCGCATTGATAGGGCCCAATTATCTCATTGACTTTAGGTTTGAATCTTTCACACAGTACGCTCGAGAGTATCTTGTATGCGATGGGGAGGAGACTTATTCCTCTGCAGTTGGCACATTCCGTCTTGTCTCCTTTCTTGTGTACGGGATATAGTATGTTGAGGTTCCAATCATCGGGTATGCGTTCTTCCAGCCAGATTGCGCAGATAAGCTGATGCATTCGCCTTATCAGCGTGTCGCCTCCGGTCTTTAATAGTTCAGCGGGTAATCCGTCGGCTCCTGCTGCCTTGTTGTTCTTTAGTCGGGTTACTGCTACTTGGACCTCATTCTGACTAAGAGGTTAACATTCTATACCATCATCAGGGATTGGTTCTGTGGTATCCTCTTCGCCGCCAACATCGGACACTAGCAGTTGGGTAAAATGTTCTTTCCATATCCTCAGCATGTTGTTCCTTCTTTGTCTCTGTAGGAGGATGTGCCTGCACCAAAGCCATCGGTTTGGTGTTTAATTCTTTGTTAGAATTTCCGGACTTCATTCTGACTCCTGTACATCTCAATTCTTTCGCACTCACGTCTTTCCATTTCCTTTTTCTTTCTACGGAGTAGACGTTTCTCCTCTCTCCTTTTCTTCCGATACCCCTCCTTCATCTGGAGCGTTGCTACTGATTGTAGGGTTGCTCTATATGCCGCATTCTTGGCTTCGGTAGCATCTCGACACTCTTGGTCGTACCATGGGTTCTTTGAAAGAGGCTTCCGGTACCCAAGTATGGATTTCGCGGCATTTTGCATGGAGTGGGCTATAGTTTGCCATATCATCGGAACAAGGAATGCTTTCATCAAGCAGTTGGGTCAGCCGAGTGGAGTATGCCGCTGCCATTTGTTGTGTTTGCAGCTTTTCAACATCCAGCTTCCGTGCAGTGTCAGATCGTACTTTCCTTGCCATGTTCAAACGGGTGCGAACCTTTGCTGCGACAAGGTAATGATCCGAATCTATATTCGCTCCAGGGATCGATCGTACATCTAACAGGCTTGATGAATGCCTTCCATCTATCACAACGTGATCAATTTGGTTTCTCGTGTTTTGTCGGGTGACAGCCATGTGGCTTTGTGAATATTTTTATGTTGAAATCTGGTGCTACTAACTACCTTGTTTTTTGCCGCGGCGAAATCTATCAGCCTCAACCCATTACTGGACGTTATCTCGTGGAGGCTATACTTTCCGACTGTTGGACCAAAAATGACTTCCTTCCCTATTTTCGCATTAAAAACTCCCGGAACGATTTTAATATCATGGGAGGGGCAGCGGTCACATTCTCTCTCTAGGCGCTCGTAGAAAATATCCTTGGTCTGCTCGTCTTTGTCTTCCGTCGGGGCATGGGCACAAATAAGGCTGATGTTGAAGAATTTGGCTTTTATTGCGATCATAGGCCGTCGTTTGAAATCATAACAGAACACTACATGCAAATTCAGCCAAAGCGGGCAAAAATTGCGACATGTAAGGGCTTAAGAAGTCAGATCGGGAAATCGGTTTATAAAGGAGCTATATCTAAATCTGAACCGATATGGCCCATTTGCAATCCCCAACAACCTACATCAATATTAAGTATCTGTGCAAAATTTTATGAGGCTAGCTTTACGCGTTCGACCGCTAACATGATCTACTAAGAATATCGCGACGATCAAGTGTATATATACTTCATTGGGTCCTGGATCAATATTTCGAGGTGTTACAAACGGAATGACTAGATTAGTATACCCCCATCCTGTGGTGGTAGGTACAAAAAGGGCAACAAGCTTGCTATGTACTTGTATGTAGTATAACGTATCGTTGTCAGAGCCTGCACCCCAACACACTATACCAGAAAGGACATCTTGGTTTTGCCTTCCATATTTTCAATGTTGACTTTTCTTTACCTTCTGTCGCTATTTTCATACGAATCTTAAATAACTGGAAACCCCTCACCCCTTTAACACAGTGGATTCACCAACCATGGAGCCATCCAACACGTTTACCACCATGCAAGGGGCGATGCCATTTAATTTCTTGACTTTTATTGTTATTTATGTTTCGGCTGCAGATAATCAGTGGCAAGATCTGTCGCTGCAATTTGTTTCTTTTCTGCCGATGCCCTGCCGCCACATGCACGGCGTGCCTGCCACTCAGTTGTAGTTGTTTAACAGGTTCGCGGTTTATTAATTCTTAGCACTCTACCAATTCCTTATTTTCATATTTGTGGTAATATTTTGTTGGCCCTGTATCCTTGAGTTGTCGGTCGTTCATCCGTCCGCTTATTCCTTCATGCGACAACATTCACCACCAATTTGTATTTTACCAACACGCTACCGTCAAGCAAGCAAGCGGCTGCATTAAGAGGTCCTTGGAGAATTTATGGGAGATTTAATGCTTTACTTTATTTCATAAAAAGGACACTTTATTAATATCATAAAATTCACATTTTTCCGTGGCAGATGCACGTAGTGGCATCTAGTGAGGGACAGGGGGTGAGTGCGTGCGTTTCTCTACGAAGAACATATTAAAATTTAATTTTGTATTAACTGTCGGTCTACTCAATGAGGGGTTGCAAAAAAATTTTGTTTATTTTATTGTCTTTAATTTTTTTTTCAAAATTTTTATTTGTTCACAAATGGTTTGTTTTTTCTTAATGAAGGAAAACAACTACCGGAAAGGAAGAAAGGAAGGACATGGGCGAAATAGCAAGGAAGTTTCTGATTGCATATAAAACTAGGGTGGTATACAACATTTGAGATCATTGCCTTGAAATCCATAATTGATATCATTTGCAATGAAATCGTCCTTCCATCTGTACGTCTATAGGCAGACGTCGGGCTAAAGTCTTTAGAAACAGACCCATCAACCCTAAGCATGACTCATATAATATCCATTTCGAACTGAAGTTGTCGATAGGCAACAGGCAAATGGGATATATAGCGCAATGTTCTTTTAAAGTTAATTTCGAGGCCGAGCTCGAACAATTTTTCGAAACGCCAAATGACCAAATTTATTTTACGATCTCGATAACACCTCAAACCATTCCAAATGTCGAAGGGACATCTCTACTCGTTCTCAAACAGCATATATATGGGGGTATACTAATTTCGTCATTATGTTTGTAACACCTCGAAAAATGCGTCTAAGACCCCATAACGTATATATATTCTTGATCGTCATGACATTTTAAGTCGATCTAGCCATGTCCGTCCGTCTGGCTGTCGAAAGCACGCTAACTTTCGAAGGAGTAAAGCTTAGCGCTTGAAATTTTACACAAATACAAGTGTAGGTCGGTTGGGATTGTAAATGGGCCAACTTGATCCATGTTTTGATATAGCTGCCATATAAACCGATCATGGGTTTTGACTTCTTGAACCGCTAGAGGGCACAATTCTGGTCAAATTTGGATGAAATTTTGCATGAGGTGCTTTGTTATGACTTCCAAAAACTGTGTTTAGCATGGCGCAAATCGGGACATAAACTGACATTGTTGCCACAGAAATCGATCTGGGATCTTGACCTCTTGAGCCTCTAGAGGGCGCAATTATCATCCAATTTGGCAGAAATTTTATGCAATGGCTTCACCCATGACCTTTAACATACGTGTCCAATATGGTCTAAATCGATTTATAGCTTGATACAGCTCGCATATAAACCGATCTCCCGATTTTACTTCTTGAGCCCCTACATGGCCCGAATGGACTGATATAGCTCCAATAGCATACGAGTTCTTATCGCCTACCAGCCACATTGGTTATGAATTGCTCCCTCTAGAGGATCAAAAATTATAATCGGGAGATCGGTTTATATTGGATCTATATCAGGTTGGGAACCGATTTAGACCATATTTGGCACAGTTGTTGGTTAAAAATATCATCGGTTCAAAATAGCGCCCTCTAGCTGCTCAAAAAGTAAAGATCCGAGATCGGTTTATATGGGAGCTATATCAGGCAAGGAACCGCTGTAGGCCATACTGGTTGATAGTCAAACTAGAACAGCTTATGCAAAACTTCAGCCAAATCGGACAATAATTGCGCCCTCTAGAGGCTCACGAATCCAAGATCCAAGCGAAGCCAAGATATGGTAGCTATATCTGGTTATGAACCGATTTAAACAATAACTATTGAAAGTGATAACAAAACACCTCATGCAAAATTTCAGATAAATCGGGTAAGAATTGCGCCCTCTAGAAATTAACGAAGTCGAGATCCGAAATCGGATTGTATGGGATCAATGTCATTTTATGAACCGATTGGAACGATAATTGGCGCAGTTATTGGAAGTCAATCAAACTGCTTCATGCACAATTTCTATATAAGTCAAGGAACCGCTTTAGGCCATACTGGTTGATGGTCAAACTAGAACAGCTCATGCAAAATTTCAGCCAAATCGGACAATAGTTGGTCCCTCTAGAGGCTCACGAATCCAAGATCCAAGCCAAGCCAAGATATGGGAGTTATATCTGGTTATGAACCGATTTAAACCATACTTTGCATAGTTATTGAAAGTGATAACAAAACACCTCATGTATTTTCGCCATCTAGAGACTCACTACGTCATACTTCGAGATCGGATTATATGGGAACTAAATCAGGTAATGAACCGACTTACATCATACTTGGCGCAGTTGTTAGCAGTTCGAACTGAACACTTCATGCAATATTTTAGCCACATCGAATAACACTTGCGCCCTCTAGCGGCTCAAGAATTCGAGATCGGTTTATATGGGAGCTGCGTCAGGTTATGAACCGATTTGAACCATACATGGCTCAGTTGTTAGCAGTCGAACAGAACACTTCATGCAATATTTAAGCCACTTCGAATAATAATTGCGCCTTCTAGAGGCTAACGAAATCCAGATCCGAGGGCGGATTATATGGGAGCTATATCAGGTTCTGAACCGATTTGAAGCATACTTGGCGCAGTTGTTAGAAGTCATAACAAAACACTTCATGCAAAATTTCAGCCATATCGGATAATAATTAAACCTTGTAACGGCTCAAGAAGTCAAGATCCGGAATAGGTTTATATGGAAGCTCTATCAGGTTATGAACCGATTTGGACTGTACACCGTTGTTTAAAGTAAAAAAAACACCTATGAACCGATTGGAGCCATACTTGGTTTGGCTGTAGGAGACCAATGTGGAATTATTTGTTCAAAATGTCAGCCGATTTGGATAAGAATTGCGCCCAATTGTGGCTCAAGATATAAAATCGGGAGATTCGTTAACATGGGAACTATATCACGTTATGGACCGATTCAGACCATATTTAATACGTTTGTTAAAGGTCATACAAGAATATATTGTGCAAAATTGCTGCGATATCGGATAAGAATTTCGCCCTCTAGAGGATCAAAAAGTCAAAATCCAAATATGCAATTTGTCCATGAACAGTCCATTAAAGAACAGGGGCAAACACCTCACATTCCACTGAGTGCTGTCCGATTTGAGTTCAAGCTCTATCATAAGTAGCCTCCTTTTTATAGCCGAGTCCGAACGGCATGCCACTGTGCGACACCTCTTTGTGGAGGAGTTTTTACATGGCTGCCATACCAGATGATACAATACCTCACTAATGTCGCCAGCATAACAACCGCCGAAAATTTGTTCATGATGTTTTCACCATGATTCGAACCCAGGCGATCTGCGTCATAGGCGAACATGCTAACCTTTGCTCTACGCGGCCTCCAAGTCAAGATCCAGGATCAGTATATATAGCAGCTGTATCAAAACATGGACCAATATTGCCAAAAAGCGTCTAGTTTTATTCCTTCGAAAGTCAGCGTGCTTTCGACAGACGGACGGGGTCAACTCGACTTAAATGTGTATGTATACTTTGTTGGTCAGATCAATATTTCGAAGTGTTACAAACGAACTGACGAAATTAGTACACCTTCCATCCTATGGCGGAGGGTATAGAAATAAAATATCATAGTGCCATCGATATTTTGCCAGCTCTATCTCCAATTATACGTTTTAGTCGCGCAATCGTCGTTGGAGGTGTCCACACCACCAAGAAACTCGCATAGGGTAGGGCTCACAGATTTCTTGGCACGATCTCCACTAGGTAAGGTTGAAAAGACGGCGCGGATATTATTACTCTCCACGCCACTATGGATATACACCTAAGCCCGTAATCGATAGGTTGTGCGCTCTAAAAACTAAAAAGTAACAAGTAAAACAGTGGTGGTGGGAACCCACCACCATGGATTCTGCAAAAAATTTTTACAAACAAAATTTAGTTAAGGTGCATAATTTTATTCTGCATACCAAACTTCTGTCAAAAATTCAATCTTCTAGGAACCGAACAAGGATAATCGAGAGACAGGTTTATATAGGTGCTATATCAGGTTATACACCAATTTGGACCGTACTTGGCACAGTTGTTGGAAGTCATAGCAGAACACTACATGCAAAATTTTAGCCAAAACGGACAAAAATTGTGGCTTCCAGTGGCTCAAGAAGTCAAATCGGCAGATCGGTTTATATGGGAACTATATTAGGTTATAGACCGGCTTAGACCGTACTTGGCACAAATTTTGGAAGTTATAACGTTACACTAGGCGTACAATTTTAGCAAAATCGGAAAAAAAATTGTGGCTTTCAAGGGCTAAAGAAGTCAAATCGAGAGATCGGATTTTATGGAAGCTACTAGCTGACCCGGGCCCGCTCCGCTGCGCTTTCTTTTACTTTATATGGAACAAAAGTTTCCTTGGAATATTTATTTTCGACAATTAAAGATCTTTTAGTGAAATATCATGCAAAATTGACCAACAGTTTAAAAATATAAGTGTCTTTATCTGAATCCCACATGATCTTTGTTGGTCTACGAATTCAAGTTTGCATGTAAGGTGTACTCCATTCTTAAAATACTTCATTTTAGCCAGGTATTCTCAAGATGTCTGATTTAGTGGTGTCTTCGGGGGATAGGTGGTTCTTAAAAAATGTCAGCATCGTGCTCTTCTCATAAATACCATTTATTTAAACCCCATATTGCCATTGGCTTAAGAGAAGTCTACAGTATGAGGCGTCCCCCAAACACATGGCCCCAAGATAGGCTATCATATTCGTTTTCTAATCTCAAATACCTTTCATTTGAGCCACATATTGGCATGGTCAAAAAATGTTTACCCTTTGGGGGGTGTTTTGGCAAAGGGGTGATGCCCTAAATACATGGGCCTACATATGGATATCAAATTCGTATTCTACTCCCAAGTACCTTTATTTGAGCTCCATATTGCGATGGTCAATGATGACCCCCAGAAAATTGGTCCCGAAAATGTGTATCAATTCTTGCTCTACCCCCCAATTCCTTTCATTTAAGCTCCACATTGACATAGTAAAAATGCCTGATTTAGGGGTGTTTTGGGGAATGGGATGGTCCCCCAAACACTAAGCCCAGAAAATACATCAGCAACGTGTTCTATTCTCATATATCTATATATCATTTATTTGAACCCCATATTTCCATTGCCATCAAAATTGAATATCAAATTCGTTTTCTAATCTCATTTAAACTCCTTATTGCAAAAGTCAGTAAATATGTCCGGTTTGGGGAATTGGCCCTAAGAACTATGAATATTTAGTCCCACTCTCTTTAAGACCCAAATTGTCTTGGTGAGCAAATATGTCCTATTTGGGGGTTGTTTTGGTGGTGGGACGTTCGCTAATTCGTATTCTACTCGCAAATACCTTTCATTTGAGTCCCATATTGCTATGGTCGGTATATATGTCCGATTTAGGGGCGTTTTGGGGCTTGGGGTGGTCCCCCTAGCACTTGGTCCGCCAATTGGATATCAGATACGTTTTTTATTCTAAATACCTTTCATTTGAGTCCCATATTATCGTGATTGGTCTCAATATATGTTTGGTAGGTTGTAGGGTGGGGCAGCCCCCCTAGGTACCCCATCCGAAATTTTGCTACCAAGTTTTTATTCTTAGGGTACTATATAAGAGCACACAAAATTTCGCTTAAAACGCACAACCCATCTCCGAGGTCTGCCGTTTCTGAAAATATGGGTAAGGGGGAGGGTCCGCCCCCCCCCCCCCCTTCAGACATCTAAAAATATAGTACCCTATTTTTACCACAGGGTCATTATGCACCATCTGTGAAAATTTCAAGAAAACCGGTTCAGCCGTTTCTGAGTCTATAAGGAACACACTAACATACAAACAAAGAAACAAAGAAACAAAGAAACAAAGAAACAAACAAACAAACAAACAAACAAACAAATAAACAAACAAACAAACAAACAAACAAACAAACAAACAAACAAACAAACAAACAAACAAACAAACAAACAAACAAACAAACAAACAAACAAACAAACAAACAAACAAACAAACAAAGAAACAAACAAACAAACAAACAAACAAACAAACAAACAAACAAACAAACAAACAAACAAACAAACAAACAAACAAACAAACAAACAAACAAACAAACAAACAAACAAACAAACAAACAAACAAACAAACAAACAAACAAACAAACAAACAAACAAACAAACAAACAAACAAACAAACAAACAAACAAACAAACAAACAAACAAACAAACAAAGAAACAAACAAACAAACAAACAAACAAACAAACAAACAAACAAACAAACAAACAAACAAACAAACAAACAAACAAACAAACAAACAAACAAACAAACAAACAAACAAACAAACAAACAAACAAACAAACAAACAAACAAACAAACAAACAAACAAACAAACAAACAAACAAACAAACAAACAAACAAACAAACAAACAAACAAACAAACAAACAAACAAACAAACAAACAAACAAACAAACAAACAAACAAACAAACAAACAAACAAACAAACAAACAAACAAACAAACAAACAAACAAACACACAAACAAACAAACAAACAAACAAACAAACAACAAACAAACACAAATTGATTTTCATATATAAGATATCAGGTTATAGACCGCTTAAAACCATACTTAGCACTGTTGTTGAAAGTCATAACAGAACACTATGTGCAAAATTTCAACGAAATCGATCAAAAATTGGGGCTTGCTGGGACTCACGAAGTCAAATCGGGAGATCGGTTTATATGAGAGCTATATCAGGTTCGTGTGCGATTAAGACCGTACTTAACAAAGTTGTTGAATGTCATAACAGATAACCATGTGCAAAATTTCAACTAAATCGGTTAAAAATTGCGGCTTCCAGGGGCTTAAGAAGTCAAATGGGAAGATCGGTCTATATCCAAATCTGAACCGATATGACCCATTTGCAACCCCGAATGACTTACATATTTCAATTATCTGTGCAAAATTTAAAGTAACTAACATTACTCGTTCGACCGCTATAGTGATTTGGACAGACGGACATGGCTAGTTCGACTGAGAATGTCGAGATGATCAAGAGTATATGTACTTTATGGGTTCATGGATCAATATTTCGAGGTGTTTGTAACGGAAAGACTAGATTAGTATACCCCCATCCTGTCGTGGTGGGGTATACCCCCATCCTGTCGTGGTATACCCCGACCCTGTCGTGGTGGATATAACTTTACTCGAAAAAGAAAGTCTAAGTAAGGAACTCCAAGCTACTTACGAAATCCTTAATTGTTTTCCACGCCACGCCACTCCCCTAATATGGTTCATGTATGGTATTGTATCCCCACCCAAGTGCCGGTAACTGTTAGCCGCGAAAGCCTGGCAATGACAAAGGAAACGCTCCAACGTCTCATCATTTTCCCAGTATGCCCTACACATGCTATCACTTGCCGCACCCATTTTACATAAGTGAGCTCGAAGTCCTATGTGTCGCGTTATCATACCGAAAGCTATATTGACCTCCTTCTTACTTCCTTTCTCCAGCGATCCTTTTCTTCCCATCTCGACAGCAGAACCTGACATTTATTACATGGTTCGAAATCTTAACAGTTTTGACCTCACATCGGCACGAAGCCAGAGCCCTCATCGTCGCCTGACTGTCTGCATATATCTTGACAGTTCGATCGGGCCGCCACTCCCGCATCGACGTTGTCTCCTTTGGACCAAAAAGACCTTTACCTGAAAGATGCTGCACCCATCCAAACTCCTATATGACTACCTGCACCTGAATGTCTCGAATGACAGTCACAAACCATTCTAATAACCTTCAAAATCGAGTCCAATATAATAGTTGGCCACTAGAGACGAAATATTTTTTGTTCTGTTGCTTATACTGCCGTAAGCACTAAGTATACGAAATGTCACATTCTCATCCATTATCACTCTACAAGGATCTCCAAGATTCTTAAATAGTTTCCGGATTTTCCTGCTACCATTGTGCCAGTCGTTTAATGCACTGCGCCCCTAGTCTCCTACATCCAGTGAACAATAATGAGCTACTTGTACAATTGTCCTATTGTTTTCTGCCATTCTTTAACTTTGTTATACCCACCACCATAGGGAGGGGGGCCTACTAACCTAGTCATTCCATTTGTAACACCTCGAAATATTGATCTGGGACCCCATAAAGTTCATATATTCTTTATCGTCTCGACATTTTGAATCAAACTAGCCATGTCCGTCTGTCCGAAATTTTCCACAGATACTTAAAAATGATTTAAGTCGTTGTGGATTGCAAATGGGCCATATCGGTTCAGATTTAGTTATAGCTCCCATATAAATCGATCTCCCGATTTGACTTCTTGAGAACCTGGAAACTGCAATTTTAGTCCGATTTAGCTGAAATTTTGCACATGGTCATCTTGGCACAACAGTGCTAAGGACGGTCCAAATCGGCCAAGAACCTGATATAGCTCCCATATAAGCCGATCTCCTGACATGAATTCTTGAGCCCATGGAAGCCTCAATTCTTATCCTATTTAGCTAACATTTTGCACATGGTGTTCTGTTATGACTTTTAACAACTGTACCAAGTACGGTTCAAATCGACCTATAACTCCCATATTTTAGCAAAATCCATGGTGGTAGGTTCCAAAGATTTGGACCGGCCGAATCTAGCACGCTTTTACTTGTTTAAGTTGTTAAGTAAGCCTCAATTTGTGATAGTCTTGTAACAATCAGAAGCTAGAAGTAGAAATAGAAACACTTTCTGATTTAATTTAGACCAGTTCATCTATCTGCCCATGTTAACTTATATACAAAGTACAAAACGCAATTTTCATCCGATTATCTTTAAATTTGGCACAGAAATTTTTTTGGCCATAAGACGTGGCTCATCAGATATCGATTCATATTTGGGTAAATATTGCGATAACCTGGCCAATTCTTATCCGCTCCTTACGAAATTTGGCACTTTTGATTCTTCTATGGCTGTTGAGACCGTATAACAAAACTTTTAAAAAAATGTACACATAAATTTTTGCTAGCCATCAATTTCAATTCGCCAGCATTATTTTGGGTGAAGATAACCATTAAGGGGTGGGTCCAATCATTTAACCGTTGCCTCTGACCAAATGTCTCAACTGCAAATGTACGGCGAAAATGTTGACAACAAGGACTTCTTTTTGGTTGCCAATGCAACCGAATAAACAACTCAAAGCCTTCTGGCGTCGAGTTGTTTACTTTAACTGAAGTGAAGACAACAATCTCTCCGAGTATAGACTGGGTAATTTTTTTAAGCAAAAGGAAAAACAAAGTAGTCAAGTGAAAACTATCAAGCATTTCAATTTGTCAATTTGAAGGAAATAAAAAGAGCAAGAAGCGGGAATTACATTGTTTTTCAACAAAATCAATTAAAACAAACAGCCAACCGCATTGAAGAAAACATCAAAAGGAGCAAACAAAAACAAACATTTAAATAAACAACAATTTCGGCATCGTGCACAACCATTAAAACAGAAAAGAGGCGATAGCACCATGAAGAAAGTCCAAACGGAACACAGACCATTTTGCAAACCACAAAGACGTCAAAAAATCATCAATCGCCCAAACCAAGAGACTCTTTGCCACAAAGAGCGTAAAGGCTTTGTGGCTGGGCAAATGAAGCCGCGACCATTGGTCGATTGTCCATTTTACGACTTGAAATACAAATTCGATGAGCTGCCTTTGGACCCGCTCAAAGAGTTCATTGTGGAGAAGATTTGTAATTAAATTCAATTTATGTCTGATTTCTTTCCATTGCTGCTCATTTGGTATTTAAAGTAAATTTTTTCATTTGGTCTTGGTGTTCTTCTTTTTCTTAGCTCACATGCAATCGGATGTTATCACTGGACGCTGTAACAAGGAATTGGAATTCCATTCCTATGAAATGGACAAGGTACTGACGAAATCTGAATATTCTGCAGGCACAGAGGACAGCCTGCAGAGTGTACAACTTGAGGATATTGTGATGCCAGAGAAATTTGAAATGCTACGCGATAGAAATGTACATTTCTTTGGTTTTACAGGTAAGTGTTGGCATTTATACTGCTTTGAAAGCTGAAATATGTATGTAGACATTAACACTTAGGAAATTTTTAAAAATCCGTAGCAGATGTGGGAAATGCCTCATTTCCATAAATATCGACAATGTCAAGTGCATCTATAGGAGGGCTGCTCTGTAAGCTTCTGGCAAAGGCAACACCATGTATTTCCAGGGGCAATCTTACATTCCCATTGGAAAGTTTAACATTTTTATGCAAAATCGTAGGTTTTGTGTCATATGTGTTGTTTACAGAGACTTGAAAAAAATTAATTTGACAAAAAAAAATTGAACAAACTAGTGAACATTTTCGCAAGAAAACTTTATACAACTTTCAGCGTGAATTATTACAACAAGAAATCATTGGTACAATTAAATCTTTGTATGTCGATGAAGCATCATCCTATAGCACAGTGGAAAATTGGTATAATGAATTCAGGCGTGGCCCACGCTTGCACGAAGTTGAATTCAATGAAGGTCATCCAAAAACGGGCGTTTTTATCGATGAACATTGATGCCATGCCCCTGTTCCTTAGTGGAATGGAAAATTTGAGTTTGTATTGATGCCGTGCGTAAACTTATAATGCAAGATCGTCACATGGCATACCGTGCGATCAAGGCATCCTTGGAAATTTTTTCCACAAGCATACATTTGATATGGCATGAACGAAAACCTTGCCCTAAAAAAAATGTGTTTGCTCTCATTGGACTCTGCGCAAATTGACAATCGCTCACAAAAAATAGGCTTATGTTATTTAGTGCGAAAAAATATTAAAACAAGTAAAAAGGCGTTAAGTTGGGCCGGGCCGAACTTCGGATACCCACCACCTCGGGTATATATGCAAACCACCTTTCGTCATAATCCGGTGAAAATGCATAATTTATGCCCCCATAGCAGCTATATCGAAATATCGATTTGGACCAAATTCGACACGAACATTGAGTGGTCTAATTACTACAAGCCACTGTTCAATGTTGTAGAACAAAATATTGTTTTTTTTTTTTTTGGTAGTTATATCCAAATATAGACCGATCTTATATGACACGGATGTCGAAAAGCCTTACATAAGTCACTGCGTCAAATTTCAGCAAAATCAAATTAAAAATGCGCCCGATCTAGAGACTGAAAATGCGCCCGATCAAGAACTGAAGAGAGATGTCGAAGGACTTGACACAACTCTCTTTCCCCAATCTGGGCGACATCAGACAACAAAAGCGCCTTTTATGGGTTCAAAACTATAAATCGAGAGATTCGTCTATATGGCACCTATATCCAAATCTGAACTGATCTGAGTCAAATTGGAGAAATATGTCGAAGAGCCTAACACAACTCACTGTCCCAAATATCGGAGAAATCGAACAATAAATGCGCATTTTATGGCGGTTTATATGTCAGCTATATCAAAATCTGAACCGATCGGGTTCAAATTGAAGAAAGATGTCGAAAAGCCTAACAAGTCACTGTCCCAAATTTCGGCGAAATCGGACAATAAATGAGCTTTTTATGGGCCTAAGACCTTCAATCGAGAGATCGTTCTATATGGCAGCTATATCGAAATCGGGACCGATCTGAGCCAAATTGAAAGAGTATATCGAAGGGCCTAACACAACTCAATGTCCCAAATTTCGGCGAAATCGGACAATAAATGTGCCTTAAATCGAGAGATCGGTCTATATGGCAGCTATATCCAAATCTGCACCGATCTCAGCCAAATTGAAGAAAGATGTCGAAAAGTCTAACAGAAGTCAATGTCCTAAATTTCGGCGACATCGGACAATAAATGACAATGGGGGCTATATCAACATATGGTCCGAAGTAGCCCAACTTCGAACTTAATGTGGACAAAAAAGAATCTTTGCATAGTTTTAGCTCAATATCGAAAGACAGACGGACGGACATGGCTAGATCGTCTTAGATTTTTCGACAATCAAGAATATTATACTTTATGGGGTCGGAAATGGATAGATATTTCGATGTGTTGCAAACAGAATCAGAAAATAAATTTTTCCCTATCCTTCGGTGGTGTGTATAAAAATTCACAAAGCCATATGGCTGTCACCCGATCAAAACACTAGGAACCAAATTGATCACGTTGTGATAGATAGAAGGCATTCATCCAGCGTCTTAGATGCGATCGTACATCAGTGGAGCGAATATAGATTCGGATCATTACCTTGTTGCAGCAAAGGTTACAAAGATACAATCCGATACTGCACGGAAGCTTGGCCTTGAAAAGTTGCAAACACAACAGATGGAAACGGGGTTCTCCACTCGACTGACCCAACTGCTTAATGAAAGCACTCCTTGTTCCGATATATATATAATGGCGCAGAGGTAAACTATTGCCCACTCCATGAAAATGGCCGCGAAATCCGTACTAGGGTACCGAAAGCCTCCTTCAAGAAACCCATGGTACGACCAAGAGTGTAGAGATGCTACCCAAGCCAAGAATGTGGCATTCAGCAACCCTGTAATCAGTAACAACGCCCCAGATGAAGGAGAGGTGTAGGAAGAAAAGGAGAGATGATAAACGTCTATTCTACAGAAAGAAAAAGGAAACAGAAAGACGTGAGTGTGAGCGAATTGAGATGTACAGAAGAATGAACATTATCGATGTACAGAATGAAGTCCGAAAATTTTACCAAAGAATAAAACACCAAACCGATGGCTTCGGTGCAGGCACATCCTCCTGCAGAGACAATGGACAAAATCTGGTAATTGACACAGATAGTATGCTGAGGATATGGAAAGATTATTTTATCCAACTGCTAGTGTCAAACGATGGCGTCGAAGAGGATACCCCAGCACCAATCCCTGATGATGGTATAGAATATTTACATCCTAGCCAGAATGAGGTTCAAGTAGCAGTGACCTGACTGAAGAACAACAAGGCAGCAGGGTCCGAAGGGTTACCCGCTGTACTATTTAAGACCGGAAGCGACACGCTGATATGTCGTATGCATCAGCTTGTCTGCGCGCTCTGGGTAGAAGAACGCATACCCAATGACTGGAACCTCAGCATACTATGTCCCGTATACAAGAAAGGAGACAAGACGGAATGTGCCAACTGCAGAGGAATCAGTCTCCTCCCCATCGCATACAACATTCTCTCGAGCGTATTGTGTGAAAGATGAAAACCTAAAGTCAATGCCATAATTGAGCCCTATTAATGCGGCTTTGGATCTGGTAAATCCACCCTAGACCAGATATTCACACTGCGTCAAATCCTGGAAAAAGTAGTAGCTGCAGTCTTTGAAAGAATCGAAAGACAGTTAGTGAAAGTGGGTATGGCAGTAAATGAGGATAAGACGAAATGGATGATTTCAACTCCCAAAAAGCCTTGCACAACCGAGCAGATAAAGGAAATGGAGAAAGCTGGGAACCACAACTTTGAGACAGTCTGAAACAAATGACACCAGTTCAGAGATAAAGCGAAGAATAATACTGGCAAACAAATGCTCCTTTGGAATGAGTAGGCTGTTTAAAACAAGGCCACCTCTCGATAGACGAATATCACACTATACAAGACACAGACAAGTTCTTATATGGTACCGAGACACGGGTACTTGTGACAACAAACGAGGCAGTGCTTGGAACGTTTGACAAAAAGATTCTACGTAACATATATGGACCAGTTTGAATTGATGGAGAGTATCGGCGTCGAATGAACCATGAACTATGTGACGACGTATAGCATAGTTAAACGTACCAAAATAAAACTGTAGCGTTGACTAGGTCATGTTGTTAGAATGAATGAAGAAGCTCAAGTAAATAAGTCTTTTGAAGGCGATCACGATGGTACACTCAAACCGGGACGGCCAGAGCCGGATGGAAAAATCAAGTGAAGAGAGATACCTCGAAACTTGGTGTCAGAGATTATAGAAGAAGCACAGAAGATCGAGGAGCTTGAAACGCTCTTCTACGTACGGCTAATGGGATAAATGTTCTGTCATAGCCACTTTAAGTAAAAGTAAGTATGTGGTATCGCCACAGTATTGATGGTATTAACGCTCAAGACGCCCTTTGAAACAGTGCAAACAAGAGAAAATCAGCAATTTTATCTTCTAAAAAAAAGTTGACCCAAAATTTAAGATTTTTCTTAGTCGTAGGATTTTAGCAATGAACGAGCCAAAGAACCAAAAGTTTAAAATAAATATACTATCTTTAAATTGCCTATTTGCTAACTGACGTGACCATTTGTTTCAACTTTTGAGAGCTGATTGATTCTTATTTTACTTCATAGGTGACTGAACAATTATTATACCCACCACCGTAGGATAGGGGTATATTCATTTAGCCATTCCATACAAAGTATATATATTTCGGATCGTCGTAAAATTTTAAGACGATTTCAAGATGTCCGTGTGTCTGTCCGTCTATGCGTCTGTTGTAATCACTCTACAGCCGTCAAAAATAGAGATATTGAGCTGAAATTTGGCACAGAATACGTCTTTTTGACGCACGCTCGTTAAGTTCTTGAACGGGCCAAATCGGAAGATATTTGAATATAGATGCTATATAGACCGATCTACGATAAAGGGTCTAATGCCCAAAAAAAACTTTATTTATTACCCCATTTCGCTGAAATTTAAAACATAGGGTTATCTTAAGCCTCCCGATATCCGACTTAAATATTGTTCAGGTCGGACTATATTTAGATATAGCTGCCATATAGACCGATCTCCCAATAAGAGATCTGAACCCATAAAAGCTTTATTTTTAATCCGATTTCGCTGAAATTTTAAACAAAGAATAGGCCTCCCAATACAGGATCTACATATGGTTCTGATCGGACTATATTTAGATACAGCTGCCATATAGACCGATCTGCCGATAGGGGGTCTGAGGCCAATAAAATCTTTATTTATTACACGTTTTCGCTGAAATTTGAAACATCCGACCTAAATATGGTTCTGATCGGACTATATTTAGATACAGCAGCCATATAGACCGATCTGCCGACAAGGGGACTGAAACCCATAAAAACTATTTTTTAATTCGTTGAAATTTGAAACATTGAGTTTTCTGAGCCTCCCGATATTCGACCTTAATGTGGTTCAGATCGGTTAATATTTGGATATATCTGCCAAAAAGACCAATATTTTGTTCTACAAAATTGAATTGTGACATATACAATATATTAGACCACGTCCTTTCTACTCTAAACCATGGAACGTATTGTGGACACCATGTTAAAGAGTATGACATCCAGCGAAACGCTTAAATACAAACAGCATGCCTATGTCAAGGGAAAGTCTGTGGACACTGCCCTGCGCGAGGTTGTGAATAAAATAGACGAATCCTTCGATGCCAAAACGTACACAATGGCGGTATGCATTGACATCGAGGGGGCTTTGAACAATGTGCGGAGCGACACATTGATCCAGTCCTTAGACCAGTACCGTGGGGACCCGTTCCTTAGAGACTGGATAAATCATATGCTAAGAAACAGGTGGATCAATTGTGTGTCCCATGGCATAAATATAAGGGAGAAAGTGGCACAGGGCACGCCACAGGGGGGCATTTTATCGCCACTCCTATGGGTGACCACCATAAATACGGATGCTGACTGAGAAAGGATTTGAACCCGTCTGCTACGCAGACGATGTTATAATACTTCTAAGGACTAAGGTTCCGAACAAGCTATGCAGAGAGGCCGAAAGGGTCTTGCATATGGCATATGACTGGGCTAGACCCAGAGGTCTCAATGTTAACCCAAAGAAGACTGAAATATGCCTGTTCACAACGAAGACAAAGGTGGGCCAATTTAGCGCACCACGTTTCCTCAATAAGACGATTTCGATATCTGACAACGTCAAATACTTAGATGTGATTTTTGTCAGGAAACTGAATTGGAAGTGTCACATTCAGGAGCGTACTGAGAAGGCTCATAGATGTTGGGCACTATGTAGACGGGCCATAGGCTCGAAATGGGGCCTGAATCCTAGGATAGTCCTCTGGCTCTACAGGAGCGTGGTTAGACCAATACTTACTTACGCCTAATAGTTTGGTAGACTGCTTTGTAGAAAAAGGGCAAAATAAGGACCATAAAACAGGTTCAGAGAACATGTTATCTTGGCATAGGCAGAGCGATGAGGACCACGCCCACTAGGGCACTGGAGACCATTCTAGATATCCGACCCATTAAGTGTGAGTCAGCCACTGCGGCTGTGAGACTTAAGGCAATGGGAGAATGGATTGAGAATGGGAGCAGCTCATACCATCGCGGTATAATAGAGGCGACGATAGGAAACCTGGAAGGAAGGGAAGAGGTTTGCGATCGGATACCTGAGATGAATCTTGAAGTCGAGTGCGAGGCATCGGCACAATCTTGGATTGGCGGAACCCTAGTATTGCCATCTGGAAGATCATGTTACACGGATGAATCAAAGCTAGAGGACAGAGTGGGCCTGGGGTTTACATTGAGAACCCAGGGACCGAGATCTGTTTTAGATTTCGCGACCATAATACGGTCCTGCAGGCGGAGATCCGGGCGATCACGGATGCGTGAAGTGGTGTGGTGCTAACGCGAGGACGTCGAGTGTGAACATCTTTACCGACAGTAGAATTGCTGTAAGGGATATAACAACCAGGACGGTAAGGTCACGGACATTCTTGTAGTGTAAGAAGGAGATTAACGCCTTCTCTGAGGATGGGAAAATGCGCATCGTTTGGGTGTCGGGCCATAGCGGAAATGAAAGGTCAGACGATTTGGCGGTGAAGGCCAAAGGACTGCCGTCAATAAACTTGGTTAACCCCAAGCCTTTCGGGTCGACGCAGTCCGAGTTAAGGGAGTGAGCGGCGAATGCGCATGCAACATTGTGGAACAGCGAAACGTTCGGTAGGACGGCGAAAATCCTATGGGGGATCCAGATCGTGAGAAGACGAGGCTATTACTGAAAGGAAGCAAGAACGAGGTCGGTATAGCTATTGGTATCATAACGGGACACATAAGACTACGAGCTCACTTATGTAAAATCGGTGCGGCAAGTGATAGCATGTGTAGTGCATGCGGGGGAAGATGATGAGACGTTCGAGCATTTCCTTTGTCATTGCCCGGCTTTCGCTGTACTTAGGTAGAGACACAATATCAGACATGAACCAACTTAGGGAAGTAGTATTGAAAACAATTAAGGATTTTGTAAGCATCACGGAATTCCCAACTCAAAATGTTCTTTTTAGAGGTCACTTTGTAGTCTTTAGAGCGCACAACGAGCCGATTACTGGCTTAGGTGTATGTCCATAGTGGTATGGGGCGGATTAATATCTACACCTTCTTTTCAAACTAATCTTACCCAACGTACCGACCAAAAAAAATTTGTCAACATTTTGATTGTCATAGGAAGTTTGTCAAAATTATGATTTTCAAAAAATTTTTATCAAAATTTTGATTTTCAAAAAATTTTTATCAAAATTTTATTTTTCTCAAAAATTTATCAAAATTTTGATTTTCAAAGGAAATTTTGTTGTTAACTACGGTTAATGGTTGTCTTGCACCAAGGTTACTTGCCTTACTTTGCACGATATTTTGACCTTCGTTTTAGATTTTTGTCTTTTAATACAAGACACAAAGTAAAGGACGTATAACTTAGCATATCAAATAAAAAATACTTAATAAAATGGAAATATTTTTCACCAAAGGGAATGTTACGTTTACATGTTGGAAAATTTATCTTTAAATTAAGTTTGCTTACCATTGGCTGGAATCTTTAAAATGAGGACAAAAATGTTTTCAGTGTATGGAAAATATCTGACAAGTGTCACCACTACTAGAAGGGGATAACCACCGCTAAAAAAAAAATTCTGATGCTATGATGCACCAAATTGTGTATAACAAAATATTGGTCTTTTTAGTACCATCTAAAAATAAACCGATCTAAATCATATACGACACGGATATCAAAAAGCCTAATATAAGTCACTGTGTCAAATTTCAGTGAAATCGGATTATAAATGCGCCTTTTATGGGGCCAAGACTTTAAATCGAGATATCGGTCTACATGGCAGCTATATCCAAATCTGGACCGATTTGGGCCAAGTTGCAGAAAATGTGGAAGAGCATAACACAACTCACTGTCTCAAATTTCAGCAAAATCGGATAGTAAATGTGGCTTTTATGAGCCTAAGACCCTAAATCAGAAGATCAGTCTATATGGCAGCCATATCCAAATCTGGACCGATCTAGGCCAAATTGATGAATGATGTCGAAGGGCCTAACGCAACTCACTGTCCCAAATTTCAGCTAAATCGGATAATAAATGTGGCTTTTGTGGGCCTAAGACCCCAAATCGGCCGATCGGTCCATATGGGGGCTATATCAAGATATAGTCCGATATAGCCCATCTTCGAACTTAATCTGCTTATGGACAAAAAAAGAAGCTGTGCAAAGTTTCAACTCAATACCTCTATTTTAAAGATTGTAGCGTGATTTCAACAGACAGTCGGACGAACATGTCTAGACCGTCTTAGATTTTTACGCTGATCAAGAATATATATACTATATAGGGTCGGAAGGATATTTCGATGAGTTGCAAATGGAATGACAAAATGAATATACCCCCATCCTTCGGTGGTGGGTTTAAAAATCATTTAATTAAAGCCATACGTCACTGAAGCATAAAAAAGGAAATCAAATACCTTAGAGCATTACACTCTCTGTGTAATATCCTGATGAATGTAGCAATTCTCCTGGTGATATTAAAACGGAAAAGAAATAATGCATACACTTAAGAGAAATGTGAAATAAGACCAAGTAAAAGATTGTTAAGTTCGGCTGGGCCGATGTCATATTGCACGCATTTGTCTTATGGTTCATACTGCATGGTGGTGTTTGTTGTAATATTTTTTAAGCAAGCAGCTCAACTCACATTGATCTTTCGTTACATAAAATAAGCATATTACTTTCTCATTTTGCATTTCTTAGATCTAAAACAAATGTACTTTTGAACATTTCTCTGATATTTCCCCAAAGTGTATATGCCACTAAAGTGTCTTTTAAATATTTCAAACTTTAACATAAATAACACACATTGCCCATTTCTGTCGATTTATTCAAAGAAACAAATGGTTCGTGAACACATATGGGTCTTTCAACGCCCGAGCTATAATGACATTAAGATTGCCGGGCCAAATGTTTTGGTATAGACTCGAAACCGGCTCAACCAATTTTTTTGTTGAAAATTTTATGTATGACATATAATGACCCTGTGGTGAAAATCGGATACTCCATTTTTTGATATAAGAAGGGTGGCGGACCCTCCCCCTAACCATAATTTTTAGAAACGCCAGATTTCGAAGATACGATTTAAACGAAATTTTGTGTGCCCTCTTATACTACCCTAACAAAAATCCAACCTAAAGGAATTTCACTTTGCCTTTTAACCAAAGCCTTTGTAGTAACCCATATACAGTTAGGAGACTGCGCTTGTATTCTCAATGCAACAGAGGTACATTACAGTAGAATAATTTTCTTTTGCCCTTAGCTCACTTGATATTCTATATGCCTCTTCATTTTACGATTTTAAAAGTTTGAACGAAAGGCTATGATGCATCATGAACATTTGCGAATTTTATATGTTTTTGGATATATTGATGAACAGCCATAAAATTTCACAAGCCAGGAACGATATAAAATAGAAAATTAAATATTTATATTTGGTTACTCGGTTCGATTAAAAAAAAAGTTTAAAATGGGCGAATAAGCAAATAATTTTGTAAACCACCACCGCACAATGGGAAAGAATCGAAAAATGTATATGCCCTTCGAAAACGGATAGAGATGACACTTTGAAATTTGATATGGTTGGATCTGAGATGTTATCGAGATCATGTGCAAAATTTCAAGATCCCAGGCCGGCGCGCCTTTTGGCAGGCCCCACAAAAATGTATCACCTCGGATATTTCACTTGTATTAGTTTTTATACCCACCACCATAGCATAGGGGGTATATACATTTAATCATTCCGTTTGCAACACATCGAAGTGTCCATTTCCGACCCTACAACGCATTTGTATTATTGATAATTGTAAAATTCTAAGATGATTTAACAATATCCGTGTGTCTGTCTGTCCGCCCGTCCGCCAGGCCGTCTGTCAGTTGTAATCACTCAGCCTCCAAAAATTTAATTATTGTGCTGAAATTTGGTACACATTCGCATTTTGTTCATGCGCAGAATAGTTTCATGCACGGGCCAAGTCGGACTTCATTACCCGACTGAGGAAGGATTTCAACCCGTCTGCTATGCTGACGATGTTATAATACTTCTTAGGGGTAAAGATCCAACCCAGCTATGCAGAAGGGCCGAAAAGATCTTGCATATGACTGGGCTACACCCAGAGGTCCCAATGCTAACCCAGATCCTAAAAGACTGAAATTATCAAAATCACAAGGAAGACGAAGGTGGGCCAATTTGACGCCTCACGTTTGCTCAACAAAACGATTTCGATATCTGACAAGGTCAAATACCTAGGAGTGATATTGGATAGGAGCGTGATTAGACAAATATTTACTTACGCCTCAGTGGTTTGGTGGACTGGTATGGAGAAAAAGTGCAACATAAGGACCATACAACAGGTTCAGAGAACATGTTGTCTTGGCATAGGCGGAGCGATGAGGATCACACCCACTCGGGCACTGGAGACTATTCTAGATATTCGACCTATTAACATACAGATTAAGTGTGAGGTAGCGGCTAAGAGACTTAAGGCGATAGGAGAATGGATTGAGAATGGAAGCAGCTTATACCATCGCGGTATAATCGAGGCGACGATAGGAAACTGGAAGGAAGTGAAGAAGTTTTCGATCGGATACCTAAGTATGGGGGCTTTATCCCAGGATAGTCCACTGGCTCTACAGGAGTGTGATTAGACCAATACTTACTTAAGCCTCAGTAATTTGGTGCACTGCTATGGTGAAAAAGTGCAACAAGTTGAAAGAACATGTTGTCTTGGCATAGGCGTGACGATGAGGACCACTCCCACTAGGGCACTGGAGACTATTCTAGATATCCGACCCATTGCCATACAGATTAAGTGAGAGGCAGCCACTGCGGCCATGAGACTTAAGGCGATGGGAGAATGGATTGAGTATGGGAGCAGCTCATACCATCGCGGTAGATAATCTGGAAGGAAGCGAGGGTTTTTCGCAGTAAAAGACTGCGTCGCTCCGATTATGTTACACGGATGGATCGAAGATCGGGCGATTACGGAATGCGTGAGGTGGTGTGGTGCTAACGCGAAGACGTCTAGTGTGAACATCTTTACGGACAGTAAAATTACCATAAGGGCAATAACAACCAGGACGGTAAGGTCACGAACAGGCTTGCAGTGTAAGAAGAAGATTAACGCCTTGTCTGAGGATGGCACGATTCTCATCGTTTGGGTGCCGGGCCATAACGGGGATTTGACGGTGAAGGCTAGACGACTGCCGTCAATACACCTTAGTTAGCCCAAAGTCTTTCGTGTCGACGCAGTTTAGGAAGTGGGCGACGAACACTGTGGAACTGCGAAACAGTCGATAGGACGGCGAAAATCCTATGGAGGAATCCAGATCGTGAGAAGACGAGGCTGTTACTGAAAGGAAGTAAGAAGTAGGTCAGTATAGCAATTGGTATCATAACGGGACACATAGCACTACGAGCTCGCCTATGCAAAATGGGTGCGGCAAGTGATGGCATGTGTAGCGCATGCGGGAAAGGTGAGGATACGTTGGAGCATTTCCTATGGCATTGAACTGCTTTCGCGGCTAATAGACACTGGTACTTAGTTGGGGACCTAATACCGGACATGAACCAACTTAGGGCAGTGGTACGGAAAACAATTAAGGATTTTGTAAGTAGCACGGAACTCCTAACTTAAAATTGTTTTTCGAGGTTACTTCTTTGTTTTTAGAGCATACAACAAGCCGATTTCTGCCTTAGGATGCCCATATTGGCGTGAGGCAGATTTACATCCGCACCCTCTTTTCAACCTTACCTAACATAACCTATTTCATTGAAACTAAAGCCAGTGAGTTTTATAAGGCCCATCAGCATTCGAACCGCACATGGTCCAGATCGAGTCATGTTCATCCGTCTGTCGAAATCACGATAGCGGTCGAACGCGGAAAGTTAGCCGCTTAAAATTTTGCATTTTTTTTTTTGAAAATTTGCAGTCCGGTTTAAGTTTGAAGTTTGAAGATAAGGGGTCAACTTTTTATAGCCCAGACTGAATGGCGTGCCGCAGTGGGACACCTCTTTTGAGGAGAAGCTTTTATATGGCATAGTAAATGTCGCCAGCATTGGTCTATTAACAGATATAGTTTCATATAAATCGATCCCCGGATTTGTCTTCTTGATCCTTTAGAAGCCTTAATTTTCATCCGATTTAGCTGATATTGGCAAAAAAACTTATAAAGGGTGATTTTTTTGAGGGTAGGATTTTCATGCATTAGTATTTGACAGATCACGTGGGATTTCAGACATGGTGTCAAAGAGAAAGATGCTCAGTATGCTTTGACATTTCATCATGAAAAGACTTACTAACGAGCAACGCTTGCAAATCATTGAATTTTATTACCAAAATCAGTGTTCGGTTCGAAATGTGTTCATTCACCGTAACGTTGCGTCCAACAGCATCTTTGAAAAAATACGGTCCAATGATTCCACCAGCGTACAAACCACACCAAACAGTGCATTCTTCGAGATGCATGGGCAGTTCTTGAACGGCTTCTGGTTGCTCTTCACTCCAAATGCGGCAATTTTGCTTATTTACGTAGCCATTCAACCAGAAATGAGCCTCATCGCTGAACAAAATTTGTCAAAATTTGAACACATTTCGAACCGAACACTGATTTTGGTAATAAAATTCAATGATTTGCAAGGAGTATTGCAAGAACTACCAATGCATCCAGAAAAGGTCACAGTTTGGTGCGGTATATGGGCTGGTGGCATCATTGGACCGTACATCTTCAAAGATGATGCGAATCGTAACGCAACTGTGAATGGTGAGCGCTACCGTAAAACGAAAGATCCAACTTTTTTTGCCCAAAATGCCAGAAAAAGAGACATTTTGGTGCGGTTTATGGGCTGATGGCGTCTTTGGACCGTACTTCTTCATAGCGAATCGTAACGTAACTGTAAAAAAAATGCGTGCTCTGTTAAGAAAGTTCTTCCATTCAGCGACGAAGCTTGTTTTTGGCTCAATGGGTACGTACATAAGCAGAATTGTCGATTTTGGAGTGAAGACCAGCCAGGAGTATTGCAAGAACTACCAATGCATCCAGAAAAGGTCACAGTTTGGTGCGGTATATGGGCTGGTGGCATCATTGGACCGTACATCTTCAAAGATGATGCGAATCGTAACGCAACTGTGAATGGTGAGCGCTACCGTAAGACGAAAGATCCAACTTTTTTTGCCCAAAATGCCAGAAAAAGAGACATTTTGGTGCGGTTTATGGGCTGATGGCGTCTTTGGACCGTACTTCTTCATAGCGAATGGTAACGTAACTGTAAATGGTGAACCCTACCATGACATCACATACAACTTTTTTTGCCCAAAATGCAAGCGCTTGATTTGCATGATATGTGGTTTCAACAAGACGGTGCCACAGGCCACACAGTATGAGTAACAATGGACT
Organism: Stomoxys calcitrans; assembly: GCF_963082655.1. Taxonomy (NCBI): domain Eukaryota; kingdom Metazoa; phylum Arthropoda; class Insecta; order Diptera; family Muscidae; genus Stomoxys; species Stomoxys calcitrans. The sequence continues at coordinate 216,370,926 of NC_081552.1, forward strand.
TATTGAGAGGCGAGTTCGGTGAACATTTTATTTCACGTTCGGAACCGGTCAATTGGCCGCCAAGATCGTGCGATTTAACACCCCTAGACTATTTTTTGTTAAAACTCATGTCTACACATACAATCCCGCTTCAATTGACGCATTGGAAGACAACATTAAAGCATTTATTCGTGAGACACCAGTTGAAATGTTGGAAAGAGTATGCCAAAAGTAGACTAACCGGACGGACCATTTGAGGCGCAGTCACAGCCAACATTTGCATGAAATAATCTTCAAATATGAATTTTATGTGTGTTATTTTTGAAACACTTTAATATAGCTCTTAAAAAATCTATCTTTAGTTTTGTGTTAACTATGACAGAATCGATGTCACTTAGTCTCCAATATTCGGCCCGGCAGAACTTAAAACGCTTTTACTTATTTTAATTAAAATACGCATTTCTGATTTACTTTTTTGAAACTTATTGACGAGAATGTTTATTTTTCAGCTTGCGAAGATGCATATCCATGGCTTAACAAAATGAGTGGTAAGTGTTAGGCGAATTTACTCTAAGAAATAAGTAAAGCAACAGTAGGTTGCCGACTATATGACAGCCTACCCCTACCTTATCAGTGTTAAATTGGCGATGTCAAATTACGGACGCTTTATGTAATTCTGATCCGCAAAATT